>NC_086336.1:20571668-20878834 GCF_032445375.1 Bacillus rossius redtenbacheri
TTACAATTCTATTAAGTTACACAAGCTTTTCCAATATGGCATCTCTTTTAATGTTTTAAAACAATAAAAGTATAGTTTATGTTTTATGGGCAGTGTATAATTATCTAATTTAAAATAACTACTTTAAGAAAACTGCATTGCATGTTTGCAAAATAGTGGTACATGTTTAATGCTCATTGCACCTGTCATGTATTGATTTTAAGAAAATTACTGTCGAATGTTGTCCCATTGAGTATAAAGAACTTGATAGTTGAGTCGAGCTGAACCTACTTGCTCGACTCAGCTTGAGTTTTCAACTCCCGGCCTATCTTTACAAACCTGGAGTAATCTAGGATTATATGTACCTCTTAATTGTGATGCTCGTACAATGTGTTCATTATAAAAAAAATGATTATTTGATACACATTGCAAATGCATTTCTTACAGAATCAAGTACTTCAACATGTAATGCTGTACTTTCCAACTGTTTCATTATAATAAATAATGTATAGACTCATTTGTGATCACTTAAAGTATCATCGCTGCAGTTTTGTTCATCTTAAATCTATAGTACAAAATTTTAACTCCTTTGTAAGCTCTTTACTCAAAATTTAAAGAATTTGCTGCAGAAATAATGGTTTCTTAAAGTGGGCTAAAAATTACATTTTCATATGAACATAATGAGTACCGTATGTCATTAAAAACAAAAAGTAACAAATGAACAAAATACAAGTTTACTATAAACAGTTTGCCTAACTGAAAATAATGGTGCACGTTTAATAAAAACAAATTTTAAACATTGAGTGATGAAACTTTGACAAAGTATCATAGGGTTTCTAAACAGCTTGATAATTGTTGGACAGGTAAAATGTCAGGGTACTGCTGTTGTATAAAATCGGATGATATACAATTTTTACCTTAAACAACCAGATACTTATCCTATATCAGTCTAGTTAAATGTTCTGGTACTGCTTGAAGTGCTGAGTATATAAAACAGATACAGTAAAACTCGCTTAAGGGCGTATGTCCCGTTCCAGGTCATGATTTTATATTTATATTAATCACTGATCAACTTTTAGACATTTTCAATCGTTTAACTTTCATGAAATGAAAAATATATATAGTAGCATACTTTTTGCATAATTAGCTGCCAAAGTTACATTTTTAACCTTTTTGGGTTGTACAAATAAGGAGAATTTAATTTATTGCAGAACTGAAACTTTTTAGGATTAACTGCTATGCCACTGGCTACTTCAAGAAATGGTTTGCATTTCTTTCAGAAAATATTAATTAATTTTACCTGACATTTCAAAATTCTCAAAATTTGTATGATCTTGACAGCCAAGAAACATGAAATGAGTTTTTGTGATAGAAATGCAAACCATTTCTTGAAATAGCCAGTGGCATTGCAGTTAATCCTAAAAAGTTGCAGTTCTGCAATAAATTAAATTCTCGTTATTTGTACAACCCAAAAAGGTTAAAAATGTAACTTTGGCAGCTAATTGTGCAAAAAGTATGCAACTATATATATTTTTCATTTCGTGAAAGTTAAACGATTGAAAATGTCTAAAAGTTGATCAGTGATTAATATAAATCTAAAATCATGACCTGGAACGGGTCATACACCCTTAAGATGTTCCCATGTATGTAATACGTTTTCCCGTTTATAATGTTTAACTAATTATTCCCTTGATAACTTCCATATATCCCTATGTTATTTTTTCCCATTCAAAAGTTTGCTTTTATAGATGCTTCTTGCATATAACTTCAAATAATGTAATAAAGTTTATCTTTACGCTCTTAAACTTTATTTATAATTAAATTTTTAGACAATTGTTTCAAAGCAATAACAAACATGGCCATCAAAACCTTTGTCGCATGCAGCACGCTGTTACTATATACTTTTCGACCAATCATCTGCTTGCATTCGTATCCTTTGTGAGGTTTTTCCAACTGTACACCATTTCCCTCATTCGAGGCATAACTTCTGACGAATACACAACAAAATTAAACCACTAGCCATTCGTTGACCTGATTGCTTGACACATGACACAACTGTTACAGCAAAATTAGTAGCTTATTCACTGCACTGTGGTAAAAAATTTGATATGGTGGACGTAATGATGAACCTTTTAGTTTACTCATCTTGCTATGATTTCCGTTTTCGGCCGGACATATACCGTATTTACTCGTAAATTGTACACAATTTTTCGTAAAACGTGTGATGAAAAATCATGGTACAAGGCTCATTCGAAACTTGACAATGCCGCATAGCAACGCTGCATAATGCACAGGTTTCTTCAGGCTCCAAGGTTGGTTGACCTGCTAGTACTTAAAAGAACGACACATCTTGTATGTTGATTGTGCTTTGTTATTTTGTTTTTCTGTAAGAAGACGTTGCAATGATTGCTGAAGGTTTATGGTAGCGATCATCTACGTCTGCTGAAAAAAAAAAAAAAAAACCTAAAATGATTTTAAAAAGCTCAGGATATAAAAACTTATGCCTTGGGTAGGAAAAACATTGTGGAAAATCGTAAACGCATTTGATGGGTGGGGGAATTGGTTTTGAGTGATGTTATTGCAATAAAAATTTTATTTAAAAGGTGAGAATTTGTAACATGTACTTCCTCAGCAATTTGCAATATATTTTGTTTATAATCATTCTTACTTGGCATTGAGATCTGTCGTCTGTCACTGAGATGTTTATGGCGCTTCACTTATGTAAATAAAACGTTCTGTGATCGGTAGCCATTATTTTTTTTTTTTTCCCGGTCCATCACAATAAACATGTTATTCATACAGTAAAATTCTGTTATAACATAAATTTATAACGGCGCTAAAAGTTTATGTTATAGTGAATTTTCGTTATAGCCAAAATTAAAAAAAAAATCTAATTTTTGTAGCATTTTTAAAATATATTATTTTCTCGCTTGTTTTTACCATGGAAATTCACAACAAAAGTAAAGGAAGTATACATAAAACTTACTAAAATAACATTTTTAAGTAGGGTTGTACAAGAATGAGATTAAGGCATCGAGAAATTTTCGAGAAAGAAAATATTTTTCTCGCGAGAAACGAGACGAGAATGAGAAATTTTTAAATAATCAAGATTTACTGTAGATATCACTTTCAAAATATATTGTTCTGTACATAAAACTGTTGTTTATCATATAGAATGACAATTTAGTTGCCTGTGCACAACTGACATGCACCACACGTTTTGTAAGCCTACACTAAATTATAAATAAACATTCACTCACACTTAGGTAAAAGTCTAGTAGCTAACATGTTAATTGTGGTTCCCGTTGACTTACCGCCACTTTTTGTGTAATACTGCCACACTGATATGTCCACATCTTCCATTTTACCGTAAAATCAAAGTTTAATTTGACAACAAAGTTTACTTCTGTTAAACTGTTATATTCCAGCAACACTTTTTTTTCCACTAGGTTACGCCGCAGTTAGAGATAAAGCAGTATTAGGAAATTATTCTCATATTCCTAATGTAATTTAACAGGCGTCACATTATTTATTCATACTTGCAGAGTAGCTCGCGTAAACGGGAAACTCTGGTACTGTAATGAAAACAAAGAAATTGATACTAGGGAGGCTTTGGCGGGATTCATTACTCGTGACGTCTTACTACTGAGTGAAACAAAGGTGGAAAAGGAAATGGGATAAACATACTATTTATTCTGCCTTTTCAACGGGTTTGAACACAAACATTCACGTAATTTTACGTAATACAAGGGCGTGAATTGTTCTGCGTGTTCAATCCATTCCTTTACATTCCAGTCCATTTAATAATCACATGACTTGCGCAGTCTTTTATTGGAAATGAAATAAGAAACGGAACAGCGAAGCAGACTCGGTCTTGCAGCATGACCACACCATTCCCTTTTGTTCGTTAAAAAGTAAATTTTGTATTTCGCCGTAATAATCAACATTTCAGTATGCTATTAAACATTACCAAACAAAATATTATGACTAAATTAAAGGTAATGCTTTTAATAACTTTACCGTAATAACGTGTAGGTATGTAAATTGGAATTTCATATGACAGTTTTTATTCACAGTTTTGGTTATTGATAAAGGTTTTGGATGGTTGACTATCGGCTAGTCTAATATCTCTTAATGATTGCATAATGTTTGCTTTGTGGTTCCGCCAAATCATTTTTCGTCCAAACAGGCAGACGCGTTTGGTATTGTTAAAACATTTAAACCAAAATACTGGCAGTGTGTGTAATGTTTAACATATAAAAATACAACTATCAATATCAAATTTAGTTTGCATACCAAATTGAGTTGTTACCGGTACCAAAAAAAATTCTCGTTTTTTTCGAGAAATTATTTTTCTCGCTCGTTGTTCGAGAATGCAATATTTCTCAAAATTTTTCTCGAGGTTCGAGATCTCGCACAACACTATTTTTAAGCTATATCAGCACTTGCTGACTGCGAATAATGAGACAGTGTGGCCGTGATAAGGCCGTCACGCACATCGTGGCTAAGCGCACAGCTGTTTGTTTACATGGAGACGGGCGGGCGGGGTCACGCAAGGTCATGCCGGCCGCTTCCTGTCGCTTTGACCGCAGCTGGTTTGCTGGAGACATGTGCGCTAAGCTGATGATATCGGGTGCATATTTGCGGAGTTTTGAATACTTACTAACAATATGTAAACTCAAAGATGTAGTGAAATTTATTTTAAAATTTGTCACATTATTACTCACGTTGACACCTATGAAAAATGTCAAACACAAAAAAAAATTTAAAAAATCTCTAATTACGTTGGACAACCATACAAATTATATAAAATAATTTTTCCGACAATTGGTCAGTAACACAAAAATAATCACTTGTACAGACCCTTGGAAAATAACACAAAATAAAAAATCACTTTTTTAAAAACGAATCAATTTTCGTTTGCCTTGATTTCACTAGACTTTCGGACAAAATAAACAACTGGACCTCTTGGAAGTTTGTCAAATCTTTCATCGAAGCATTTGTATGCTGATAAAAACTACTGATTTTTCAAGTGCCTCCATCATTGACTTTTCGACGGAACAGATACGTCACTTGGTTCGTCGTCATTATTGTCATCATCTTCAGACGCCGCTTTGTTTTGATTAGAAGAGACGAGCTCGACAAGTTCCGTGTTTGTCAACTTCCCGCACACATCAACATTATCATCAGCCATGGCAAATTCGTGGAACGTGCATGGCACATGCAGTTGTTCAGCAACGGTAGGCCAAACACCGGGCTCATCTGCTGAACCATCCGGTTAGATGTAGAAGCATCAGTTTCACATTCACGTAAACCTGCATGCCTAAAACACGTAACTATCACTGCTGGCGTGATCTTCTCCCACGAAGCTGCCATAGCCTGAATAGCTTCCAATACAATTTAGTATAGTTCGAGAGATTTTCTTTTTTTATCCATGTCTGAAGCTAAGTACGTAGTTACACGTGTCACGTATAACTAGACGTAAACAACAATGCGCGTAGTGCCGTACACTGAAACTAACCCGTACGCAACACTTACGATGCAAGTGTGAGACGAGTTATGCTCATTTACGGGCTACAGTCGGCATGATTCTAAATAAAAATGCTCGCAGCGGGGCCCTGTCGCACTTGCTTTCGTCGCTGCGAGGCAAGCTATGCTAGCTGTGGGGCCCCACCTTGTGCGGTGTTGCCAAGACGGCCACATCATGCGCGTTGTTTCATTCACCGGACGCGTGGAATTGTGCGAAGCTGTTTCTCATTTATTAAGGAAATTGTAGATGTTTTCTCATTGTTTTAGAGCAAAATTACAGATGTGTAATCTATCGCTAAAGTGAAAATGAGCCCACGCTGCATTCGTTATTTCCGAAATTTTTGTCCTACGCAGCATACGCAAAACAGACGGTGCCGATGGCAATTATCGTTATAGCGGACTTTATGTTATAGACCATATTCGCTACAACGGACTTTCACTGTAGTTAATCCATAAATAAAATATTTATTACCTGGTATATTTAGATACATGTATTTACGGCAAAGAATTGTAACTTTGTAGCAAAATTAAAGAAAGCTGCAGAGGTTAACACCAATTTCGTGAATGTTAACTGTGCTGAAGTTAGCTCTATCCGCTGGCTCTATTTACTGCCCAGTGCATCATTGTACAGAGAGCTTGGGACAAGAGCCTAAGCGATTCCACGCAACTGAGGCAAATTCTGTCGCAGTTTTTATTTTTTTACATTAAATTAGGCAATAATGCTGATAGACCTAAGGACCTTCCTACAGGTTTCTACTACCATTAAAAAATTAAATTCAAGTCGACCACTGTACAGCATCAGTCTCTCTGAGAGCCTCCAATGTGTGGTTTTCAAGGTATCTGTCACAAACTTTAATTTTTCCCCATCCAATTTGGCTATTGGTGGTGATAGATCTAATACATAAGGCATAAGGGCCTTTCTACTGGTGTCTACTACCAATAAAATAGAGAGGCAAACACTGTACAGATTGCACCAGGGCCTCTGAGGGTCTCCAATGAGTGGTTTTCATGGTAACTTCAAAGGTAATTCAATATTTTGAATAATTACTTAATTGAATAATAAACATTCAAAGTAATGCGACGCTTTTAACCAACAACAAATATTTGTGGTAATGGAATCCCCAGAAACGGCTGAATTTTATAAGAGAAAGCTGAACAAACGGCGCATATCCTAAGTATGTCATTTTAAGGCTAAGATCCTGAGTTTCTCGCGAGTGGGCAAAGACACGCGTAGTTATCTTTGTCCTCAACAGAGCGCATTAGCAGTACTGTTGAACGATGTAGCGACGCGCGGAAAAAGGAGGGGGGTGGGCAAGAGGACGCTGTTCTCAGAATTCTTATCGCCCAGCGGGGTGTCATGTTTACGACCGGTCTGGGAGAGGGGGATGGGGAAGGGTGTACTCTTCCTCGGCTAGCATTAGATTTCCAATCCCTTTGCCTCTCTGTCCCTTTCCCATACACCCATCCAAGACTACTCGATCCTCAACAAAGCGCAAGAGAATAAATATTACTATTTTTGGTACATTTCAGTTAGAAACCCTTACGTAACCGAGAGCAACCCAAGGTAATTATAATAAATATTAATTTGGTGCACTACACATATACAATATACAAATTGTATGTTTTACTGCGGTGATTATGTGGCCAAAACTATCAAGATATGGTCTCTTTTCCAAGAACGCTCGTTCACAGCTAACCGCTACATTCAAATAAGTTGGCCAGTAATGTAGTTTTCCTGCCCCCGTAAAAAAAAAAAAATATTAATTTTTAACTGTGTACTACAAAGGTTTTGCGCTCCTACAAATTTTATTTCTTTACACATTTTGTCACAGGTGTGTGCGTATGTGTATTACACAAACAGTTGAACGTTAACCATCTAATAGCATGACGTTGTGTTGCAAAGCTGTATTATTTGCTATATTTGATATCTCATTAGGACTGTATTTTTCTTTGCAACTACGTATATATACAGGTGAATTTTTTATACTATCGGAGAATATTTTGTAGCTGAATATCTGTCTTCAAAATATTGCAGGTTATTGCATTAATTTTAGTGTTTTAAATGTATTATGTTTTTAAGCATGTATACATGAGGCTAGAGCTAGAAAAATGTTTGGTTTCCGTTTTTAGCTGACCTGCAGCTTATGGCTTTTGATTACACTTCCTTTTTTTATATGTGATGTTTAAAAACGATGTTATTTGTAAATGTCCTGGCATTCGTACTTCTTGTAAAAAAACATAATCATATTTTCGAAAAATAAGCTATCATTTAGTAATTTATTATTGCAATATAAATACATGTCTATGCCAGTCGCGTCTGGCGAAATGAGGAGCTCCTTCACGCTATCCCTACTGGTGACGTCAAGCATCACTGGTAGTTCGTCTTTTATGTATGAACTGGAAGTCAAAGAGGCTCGAAATAAACATCAGTTGTAACTAATAATAATAATTTAATTCTGAAAGGGCCACATACTCGAAGAATTGCCTTCTCTACGCAATCAAACGTGTTGGAAGTAAAATATCTAAGGAGTAGGCTACACGTCATAGGTTGTATAAGAATATTTCGGAGGGAGCTAACCAAAGGATATTTTATCAAGCATACAGATAAAGTGATATTTTAAGAGTAGTAATTCCCCCCCCCCCCCCCCCCCCCCAACACCACTAACAAACTGACGGATTTATTGACACATCCGTACATAAAAAATTACTGCTCCAGAATCTGCACCTGAATCGTCTTAGTGGGGAAAAGGTGTACATAAATTTCGATCACTGACTGAGGTTATACAGAAGGTAATCAACCAGAGTAAGTGATTAGGAGCAAGGAATACTAATCCAATAAATATACCATTTATATAATTAAATGATAATTTTTACTCACGTTTTAGAATTTGATATTGCTGAATAGCAAATTTACATTTTAAAATATTGTAACAATGAAAAATTGCGAACCAATAAATATTTTTTGCTGAGTGTATAATTTGATTATGTCTTAAGACAAATAGAAACTAGATATTATGAGTACAAAATATTTGTAAGTAATAAAAATTTACATAATAAAATACTTACATTCATACAAAATACAAATATTTTTCTTAGATATACAAGTATAACTTCAATTCATTTTCGGCCAACGAACATTAAGTTATGCTTTGGGCCCTGATAATAAATAATACCTACATAATTACATTTTCACTTTTCACCAAAAGTACATGAGGTACAAAAGTCAACAAACCTTAAAACACAATAAAAATATACCCGGTATACATTATATTTTAATACAAACACCAATACAATACTAATTTTAACTGAACATTTTTTGGAGGTATGCATAATTTTATTAAAATAATCAGAAAGTAATGCAGTTACATGTTTACAACCTTGCGTACTTCACTTGCCTTTGACGAATCCGGATATGTTCAATGTTTAGCCAGCCGAAAAGGATGTTTGGATTTTATTTTTAAACATGTGAAATTAGTCCTTTCTTTTAACACTTCATCGCTGTCACGTGAATTTAAGGCATCTTACATTATTATTGTACTTTTGTTTTGTAGTAACGATCGGTAGGCTAAATATATACATGTGTTTGTTGAAACTTCGTTTTAAACATCCATAAATTAATTTTGTCAATTTATTTATTGATACTAGTAAAATACAAAATAAATGATATTTATTTTACGACCTCTTAAATTATTTAAATGATATATAAAATATGACCAAATTTTTTTTCAAATGAAGACGTATTTTCAACTGGAAGTACGCGAGAATTACACAGATTCATTTACTTGCGTATTGCATATAACATACTTCACGTCCATTTCTGACAGCCTTGCGAAGTCACTTCCAAAGTATCTACAAGTATATTCTTCAGGCGAATTCGGACACGGCATTATAATCTTCCATTATATCTAGAAGACGTGTTCTTACATTTGTTGGGAGTTTTCAATTATTTTTTTGAAATAATAAAGGCAATTTTAAAGTTTAACTCCATTTCAGAAACACGCAATATATTTGGTGGTTCTCTGAAAGTGTATTTTGTGTTTTATTCTATTTCGATAATGAAGTCAATCTGAATTTCTTGCCCTTTTTTCAGATTTGTTTATACATTAGATGTATATAAATATAAAAATGTATGTAACAGGATGAATCTTATATGGTTTGAACAGTTATCTATAATGACTTAGTTGGTTTGTTCATTAAAAGACTTTCTTTTTTACTGTTCAAGTTGGATTCCTTTATAACTCAAAATAAATTATCATGTAACTAAAAAAATGAATAAAACAGGGTTCCCACGCTCCTTGAAAGTCCTTGAAAAGTGCTTGAAATGGTTTGAAGTAATCAAGGGCCCTTAAAAGTGCTTGAAAAAACATTTAGGTGCTTAAAAGTGCTTGATAAAAATTTTACGCTGTTTACAAGAGTTATAATTATGTTGCATTTATTTGGGACAAGTTAAAAGTGGGGCACCGCAATTTAATTTTACGATATTTATGGTACGTTCGAATATTTTCACATAGATTAATGCCCTGTTTTTCGATGGCATACGATAAGATATCTTCTATGTACTATTTTTACCGGCAGTTATGGTGTCATCAATGTTTTTGTTCTGATAAAAGTTCGGTATAATGTTAAACTCAGCCAGTTTGAAATGTTTCTGTTCCTCAGATAAGCTTTTATCTTTCTGTTTGTAAGTAATAGACAGAGAAAAAAAAATTCTGCACGTGTTCAAAATATACGTACTAAAATTTTCATAATATTTGGGTCCTTGAAATTTTTGAAAAAGTCCTTGAATGTGCTCGATAAGTGCTTGAATTTTTTTAGCTAAAAGGAGTGGGAACCATGTAAAAGAGCAAACTTCTGTTAGTATAAAGGTGTTAATTTTATGAACATAATGTAATACAATTTGTTCTCTAGATAAGTAGATTTAGAAGTAAGACTTCATATTTCGTTACCGTGGTACGACTTCCGGAAAAGTTTTACATATATATATATATATATATATATATATATATATATATATATATATATATATATGTTTTTACAGAAGGTACCGGAGCTTGCAGGTTGCGCAGTAAGTAATTGTATTGTTTGCGAGAGTTCTCTGTTGGCAGTAACACCTATGATATATGTTTGATGTTCTGTTTCCAACTCATCGTTAAAACTAAATTTTACAGACTGATTATTATCCTTTGATTTAAAATCTAAGTTATTTACAGTGTTTAAAATATGCTTTCTTGCGTTTAAGAATATTTCGTATTGTTTGTATGATGTTTGAGTTACCCGCAAAGATAATGAGATAGTTATTTTATACTGATTCTTTAGCGGTTTTTTTAAAATTTTAGTCTTAACAATAGGGAATGAATTATTCAGGCTGTGCTAAATAAATAGCTTATGCTTTATGTCATTAAGATCAAACTCTTCTGTTTTTGTGCATTGTATAGTATTCCTAGTTTAGTTAATTTATCCAACAATATATTTATTCAGTCAAGGGCTTAGATGCTTTATAAAAAAAACTCAAGTGATTCATAATCAGTTGCCGTGTATAGATATAATTTGTAGAAAATAAGCAGTATATGTTTTACTGCTTAGAGTTGATATAAAACCATGTATAAAGTTTGAAAGTATTTTGTACTTTTCATACTTAAAATTATCATGCAATGTTCAAATATTTTTCGATATAAGTAAGGACACATGTATTAAGCGAATACATGTCGTGTCAGGCTATTTCACACATAACTGTAGCTTTTTACTTAGAGGTTTGGCGAATTGCGGGCGTGCAGCAATACGGTAACTACGTCCTCATTGGCCCCGTCAAGTGCGGGAAAACAGCCTTCACCGACCACAGCCAATAATTACAAGAAAAATCTACAGTGTTTTGTAAAATACCTTGACACGAAACGTATTCGCGAAATACAGGTTTCCCTAGATATAAGACGTAATTGCTCTCTGACGATAATTTTCTTTACTGGTATTTGGCAGGAGAATAGTTTTTGTAGTCTTGTGATATCCATTCTGAAAGAATTCCAATAATGGAATATGTGTTTATTATAATTAATGGAGAAGTGTATATACTATTAGCAAATGGATCATTAAAAATGTGAAAAGAAATTATAAAAAATTACAAATTAGTCTACTGCACATAAATCACAGATTTTAAAAAACCAAATTTACTATAACATTCAAAATATTACAGAGCGTGCCATGTAAAAAACACGGACGCATGTTGTTGTCTAAATGAAATAAATAAAATACAAGTCTGCGGCTTTAAATATCAAAGAAATAAAATGTTTCATAAATATTCAACGCTTGTAAGGGTACAACCATACATTACACTGATAGGACATATTTTTTCTAGTACATCATACTGATTCCTAACCAGACACACATATATAAATAATTTGTGTTACACTTCAATTAATTTGGCCATGAATTAAACCTGATAAATAAACAATGCAAACAAGCAAAACTCTACAGAGTATCGTCAAATAAAACCTGGGCCAAAAGTAAATCAATATTTTAGTGCTCAATACAATTCGGAGGAAATGGAAGATTTTTTGTAGTATTATAAATGATCATACAAGGATTGCTGATTTGGTTTTGTATTAATTTTGAGCGTAAAACTACCCCGAAAATATTGAATAAATTTTTCAGTTAAGCTGCATATAAACTGAACTGGTTTGCTAGCTGTCTTGCCATCGTAAACATGACTATGAGTCTGATTGGCCATGTTGGTGATAGGCACGATTTTCAAGGCAGTCTCCCGATATTATATGAAATGTTTTTATTTTCATACAAAATGAAGCACGAATATGTTTTATATTTCTTGTGTGAGATACCAGTTGCAAAGACTTTGCAGTTTGATTTTATGGGTAGTGAATCAATGGTATAAAATAACTTCATTTATTTTTTCCCGATAACATCTTTTTGACATTAGTATAATTTAATCACTCGCCAAGCAGAGAACCTTATTTTTTGTAGTCACGAAAAAAATTGTTTGTATTCAATATCAGCTAATAACTTACTATTGCTTATGTCATCAAATACATTTACAGTACTGTTCAATTTGTACAAGCATGAGAAGTAAACAATAATTTCTGCAACAACGTTCTTCCGAAAGAAGGTATAAACCGATTTTAAAGGTGCGACCCAAATTTCAACTTTCCAGCCCTTTTGGTGTGGGTTGGAATATTTATAGGCCAGTGTGTGAGCGAGTGAATTACTTTTTGCATATTCGAGCAATTCAAAATTTAGGCAATAAAGTTTAATTATAACAATTTCACGTAAGCTAGAAAGCTCAAAGGCTGGTAAAACAATAGAATTTTATTTCATATAATTCTAGATCAATTTCATCTAAGTATAACACACCCATTTAAACACACTTTATATACATAATAATTTTACTTCAGCAAGGTCTTCGGTTTCTTGTAACACAAATAAAATTACCTAAAAGAATTACTGGACATACTTACAAAAGTTTTTAGATTGTAATATTTGCCAAATAATTTAAATAAATCTAACTGAAAATGTAAGAACACAATATAAAGGTCTTTAAAATTGTATTTTGGAAAATTACCTGAATGTTTATTTGCTAAAACTCCTCATTTCACTTGTTCAAAAGTATTTACATGTATACATATGCGTGCGTGTGTGCGCGCACTTGGAACTTATGTTTCTTTGATCATTTATAGTTGCAAATAATGTAGCGGATGTTAAATTGAAAAATATATAATTCTTTCTGGCCAATATTTGTTTACAAACATAATTTTACATGACCCCAGAAGAAAAATAAAAAAAAAGAATCGCCACTGCTTTGTAATTGTGTTTCTAACGAACTTGTGTAACTAACGAAAATGTTTAACTGCTCGAGGTTAGTGATACAATAAATGCTTGGGTAGTGAAAAATCTATTGTTAAAAACCAAAGGTAATTTTAAACAACTTTTAGTTGACCATTGTTCAACGACAGCATCGAGAGATTGGCCCTTATTTTTGTATCGTTATATACATAACTAAATCATTATGCGAGGAAGTTGCCATAGGCGGCTGGTCCTTTAGTTACTATTTTTTTTTTTAAACATCTCTATAGAGTTGCAATAGTAACTATTAATATTTTGATCATAACTCATTTATGTAACATTACACCCAGAGGTATAGCCCATTCTACCAGAGCTAAAGTCGAGGTACAAATATAATTAAAGAAACACAATTAAATAAATATAACTAAAGAAATATAATTAAATAAATTTATAGAAAATCATTGTCATTTTGCAAATAATTTTTTTTACAATAATTGAAATATTCTAATAAAATCTTAAACATTATTTATTTGTCTTGAATGTACGATTCTTGAATAGAAGTATAAATAATAATTTAATAATTTAAATTGATTTTGAAAGTTATATTATTATATGAAACCATTTTGCTATTATTGTAATACACCGTGAATGCTAAGGTAAAGAGTCATATCAAAATACATAATGAAGTCACTAAGATAATATGTGAAATAATGTTGTAATAAATGTAATTTGCGACGTTCACGTAGATGCCCGTAAACGAAACAGGTTAGATATTATAATCATATTTAGCACTTTAGTATTTCCAATATAAGTTTTTTTTTAAGACGCCTAACTATTATAATAAATCTCTATCTACTAAAACAATTCAGTAATTGTAGTTAGATGATTTTAAATAAAAAATATTCTATGAATAAATTTGTCACGACAAGTGAAGCATATTAATAATAATTTACATCACTGAAAAGCTGACAAATATATCTATAGAAATTGTCGACAACGTGAGACGGTTTTCAATTCATTGATTACTATTGCTGATACTAGTGTTGTGTTTTGACTGTTTCGAAGCGATAATATTCCCGCCTGAACTCCTGCGATATTAGAGCCATCTAGTGAGTAAACTCGGAACTAATCGGAGCTCTAGCGGCAAACTGTTGAACTCGTTCCTTTCATCAGCGGCAAGTGACAGTTAAATCACAGTATTTAATACTCAGATTATTTAAATTCTGTACGTTGTATTAAAAAAATTACTAGACAGAATTGTTCATTGTACCTCCTTTAATTTGTGTGCAAAGTAATAGCCATGTACCGTTAAAATATATACCTAATATTTAGTTTTGAAAATTTCAAAATTAAAATTAAATAAGAAAGCATTTTTTTGAAAAAAAATTTATCGTCATATTTACAAAATTCAAAGTTTTATTTACAATTCTGTCTAGTATGTATTTTTTATCTACTACGATATTCACGGGAGAAATAATTTTCTTGGAGGCTGCAAAACTAAGGATCTTAGCCTTAATGATTTTTTTTATTTAGCAACTGATCTGTACTATTTCCCTTTTATGAAGTTTTCCCTGTTAAAAAGTTTTTCTCATCCAGTCCATTTAAAAACATCTTAACAGGGTTTTACTCTATTAGTGGACATGAGTATTGAATTTTCTGGGTACTGTGCATAGAAATTGTAGTGTGTGAATATATGGCAATGAACAACTTGTATGTTTAAAATAGGAATTTAATATGTATTTATTGTAATGTTAAAAAACTTTTATTTTATTTTTTAAAAATTAACATACCTAAATAAAATTGCAATGCATCTACACTAAAATATATTTTTTCTTGTTTTGCATTTGAAAGAGTTATTTTTTTGATAAATATTAGTTTTTTACAGATATTTTATTGGTTATACCATATTGTTAGGGACAAGATTATATGGTGAATTGTGATGAAACTGAAATAACACCAAAAAGCATAACAACGAAATGCAATTTAATACATCATGTAGCACCAAAATGCAAGTTATATCATGAAATTACGTAGCTTTTAATCAAAACTGAATCAAAATCAAAATAAAAGTAATCTGTTAATGTTTTGAAATTCAAGGAATGTCATTCTTGGACAAAAAATTTGTACCATAGTGCATGCAACCAAAAAATCAATTAAATTTGTTTTATTTTGCATCTCTTTTTGAATTACTTTTAAACTACAAATGCTTGCTAATTTATTTTGTATTGTTTTGAATGTATCATTTTAGAAAAAAATTCATTACAAATTATTTTATCATAAAAATGCAGCATATAAATTTTGCAACTATTTTGGTTGCTGAAGTATTTAAAATCTGCTTATATAAATATAAAAACTACTACACCGAAATCTTCTGTTTTAAAAACAAAATCTAGCTAAAAATAAAACCATAAAATCTTTTCTCTACATATTATGCAATTTCAAAACTACTGTGAGACATGTGCATTTTCTGTCATTCAAGCTTGAAAAGGAAAATGCAATAATAGAGTTGTCTTTATACTCAACTCTAATATACTCTCTATATTGGCTGTAATCTGCTCTTCATAAAAATATGCTACTTGCGCACCACTAGCTGAAATGGCAACTGGTTTGTTTTATATGTATTAGGAATGGGGTAATCTAATCCTCAAATTCTTCAATACCATCATATTTGAGGAAAAATTTTTAATGCACAGATATTAAAGAATTTAAACTGTACCACCTGTGTAGGGGATTTACACATAACTTAGAAACACACAACTTAAAACAGACATAACATAAAAATTCTAACTCTTGTGTTTCCATGTTATGTTTTTATAAGTTTTGTGTTTCTAAGTAATAACAGCAGCCCCCTTGTGTAGTTGAAGAGGACTACATTATTTAGCTCTACAAAAACTATCAATGAAATATGTATATCCCCCACCAGCTACAATTTTTTAACGATGTGTTTAGCACTTCAGTGAACATTTTCGACACTCGGAGAAATTGTTTGTATCGTAAAATATGTAAATACACAATGGTTTTTAATTGAAGTTTAATTGTTTGAATGTTTCTTAGCAACTTAAATTATTGTGTTTTTGCTCATAATTATTTCATTTCTGACTTTTAGAGATCTATATTGGGATCGGAGGCTCATTTTTTAGGATTAATTTTAGTTTTAAATTAGTGATGGTTCGAATCCCATTTTTCTCGAATCCGAATCTCGAATCCGAATCCCAAACAGTACCTCGAATCCACCCCTCGAATCCGAATCCGAATTCAGTTCTCAAGGGTTAATTATAAAATAATTTATAAGTTAAGAGAAAAAATTAAACATTATGCAGAATTATTTGACCCTTTAAATTTTTATAAAAAAAACAAGGATTTTGACACGGTCTGGATCAAGACGATTCCGTTTTTGGTCACATATGTTTCCTGCAGTGCTGAACAAACGTTCAGAGAACACTGTTGCAGGTGGTGAACACAAATATTTTTTGGACAGTTTATGTAGCCTGGGTGAACACGCAGACTGAGTTTTCCAGTATTCGAGAATGTTTACTTCTGGGTTAACTGTAGGATCACGTAAGAGTCTGGTCATTTCATCAATTGCTGTAGAATCCGACTTGGTGGATTTAAGGAATTCAGGCATTATCTGTGAGTACAGTGATTCATGTATACACGGAAATCAGAAAACGAAATTCAACATCCGACGGAACAATATTTTGACATTTGTTTAAAGTCCGAAATGAAGGTAAACGCTTTCCTGAAATATTTAATGGAAACTGAAAGGCGCCATCTTGGCTTCAATGGTTTTAGGCCATAAGAAATATTGTCGTGCGTCTTTTAAAATTAAGCCTCACTAAAGCATAGTGATTAATATGCCCAAAGTTAAAAGTGACGGGGTGTTTTCTCTATTTTACCCATTAAAATTTTTTATATTAATATTAGTTATTTTTTATGTTGCTCAAAATGATTGGCTTACAAATTCATTGGTTGGCCATCATGGAATTCTCAGATAATACATATTTTAACTTTGGTAGTCTACACAAACCAAACTTGGTCCTAAAAAAGTTCATAAATAGAACGTGTATCAGAATATTTAAAATTGGATTACGATTAAAATAATAATTGTATAATGTATTAATTTTTGTCATTCATTATTTCATTGTTATTACTACATGTGCGACCATAACTTGTGATGAAAGTCGGCATTATTGTTGTATTACTAAGTAACAGATTTCTCGGTAAAGTTATTTAAAAAAAAAAAAAAACAAGATTCATATTTAGTCTAGATCCTAAATGTGCTTTATTTTATTTTTTAGCATATTCTGAGAATACATGTGATTTATGCCTTATTTAATGCCAATGTAGCGACAATGCATCCATGTTCATGAATATAAAGTAAGTTTCCCAAATCAGTACATGCTTCATAAATTTTTTTATATAATAACGAATTAAAAGTACAATACAGTAGAACCTCGTTAATCCGTGATGCGCTAATTCGGGAATCGGATAATCCGAGACGATTTAAAAGAGAAGAAAAAAACGAGAAGTAAAAATTGTCAGCGCTTAAAATTAACGTCACGCGGGCGGGCGGCCGGCAAACACTACAAGCCATCGCGTGGGCCGCCAAACTCTGCAACGCTGTTTGTACCGACCCTTTGTGTCGCCCCCCTTTCAGCTGTCACATTTGTCACTCTTTAAACTTGAGGGGGATGTCCTGACTTCTGCTTCCCGTTTCCCTTTGTTTGTTTCCACCCGCCAACGCACGGCAGGCGCCTAGCGAGTGACGTGTCTGGCTGGCATTCGGCTGTACCGAAGTGGGCGAGGGGGGAGGGTGCAAGGTCAGCACGATCTTATGTTTCTCTCTTCGTCTGTTGTAAATGACCGTGAACTAATGGCTAGGCAGTGCTGTATTTTTTTAAGCCAAGACACTAATTCGAAGACGGCCGGCCCTTACCGTGAACGGCCTTAACCCAGCTGCACGCCGGTGTCTGAGAAGCTTGACAAGACCTTCCGGGCTTTTAATCGTTAGTCCGTGAAATTCGGTAATCCGTGATTATCTCGGTCCTGACCATCAGGTATTAATGAGGTTCTACTGTACCTTAATAGGATGTGTTCCAAGGAAAACGTAAACAGTCTAAGTAAATTGTAAGCATTTAAGTTTTTAAAGTACTACATTTACATCAATATTTTTCCTCGAATCCCGAATCTTTTCCCTCGAATTTCGAATCTTTCGAATACTAGAGATTCGGTGGGATTCGAGGATTCGAGGATTCGACAGGCCCATCCCTATTTTAAATGTAAGAAGTGGATTGGACTTGCCACTATTTTATGTCTTGATTTAGTGTGTAAATTAAATAGGGGTGTGCGAAGCTTCGAGTATTCGAAGTCGAATCGAAGATATTTTTTCCTTCGACTTTGGCTTCAACAAAAATAAACTTCGAGTGGAAAAGTCGAAGATTTTTACCAGAAACGTTTGGCCCACTATTTGGATCAATATGTATATACTGCCAAAATATATTTGCGGCGGGTAATTTCCCGTTTATGTATACAGCAAATTCTCTCTAGTACGTCCCTATTGTTAACGTTCAATCCAGTATAACGTATAAAGCCGCCGGTCCCTTGAAACACCATGCAAATTAATAGGCATAATAAATATATAACGTATGTTTTTCAAAGCCCTGGATGGTAATTTCTCGTTAATATGTATCGTTTTGCAAATATTAATACACAAAATATTAAACATTTTCTCATTTCATTCACAATTCTATAGCTTTGTTTAAGGCCGTCCCTGGTCCAGCCTCTTGATAGGGAATTGTAGGTTAAAAAGTGTTTTCTACATCTTCTACAATTTTTCAGATAAAAATTTTGTACTTGGCTTGTTTGCTGCAGTTTTACAACAGAAATCATCTGTCAGATTAATATTGTAGAAAAAATATTGATAAGTATTTTATTTTACGTTTTTAAAATTAAGGAAAACCGAAAAAGTGGTCTAAAAACAGGCTGTAAGATATACAAATATTTAGAGTCTGCACAATTTTTCCTTTTAAAGTAAAGATAAAAAAAGTAAGCGGTGGCATACTGCTAAATTTATTAGAACAAGAAATATTTCGTATTTTGCATTTTCAGCTATTTTTTCTGGCCACGAGTAGGTTCACTTGCGCCTGTCTTACGCGCGGGAGCGTGCAGCCGGCTGCCGTGTTGCCATTACTTCGGACCCATCCTCGGCTAACGGAATCTGACCCCACCTCCTCCGTGCCAGTAAATAATCTGAATGGTGCGGAGTACTGTGTGAACGACGAGAGGAAAGCTAAGAACAGTGCCATCAATTCAGAGACGCATGGATGTGCAGCAAAAAGCGTAAGGTTTGAAGAGAAGGTGAACCCAAATTTTTTATAGTTTTAATTATTTCTTCCATTTACTGTAAAGTGTGTTTGGGCAAAAAATATTTTGTGCCATAATGTGCTTCACAAAAACTTCCAATTTTTTCAATTGGAAATGTGATCAAGTGACGCTTTGCAAACTAAACTATCCTGATTCAAGAAATGAATTCATTTTTATGTAAGTATAAGTTAGGCACTAAATCCTCAGCTTAAAAGTAAGAGTAAACAAACAGTTCTACGTGGAAAATTAGATTTGGTAAGCATGAAAACAAGTTAATTTTCAACCGACTTAAAAAAAGGAGGTTCTCAATTCGGTTGTATTGTTTTCATTCACGTGAGTATTATACTGTCCAAGCCAAATTGTTAGTTACAATTAGCCAACTTTTAAATTAATTGCTGCTTATAAAAAATATGGTGCCTGGATTTAATATATATTATTTCAGTTCCTATGTGTAAGACTTAAAAAATTAACTTGGCTACGTTGGGGAATTCAACCCATATTCAGCGGCAAACTTAATTTCTTAGCACCAAACTTAATTTCTTAGCACCATTCGTTACTCCGTCAATAATTTTTACTTAATTCGTTTACCCTGAGAATCTCAGTGCACTAGCTCTGAGATAGTTTCTCTCTTCCCCCCCCCCCCCCCCCTATTTTTTTGTTGTAGTTCAAGACAATGTGAACCAAAAGTGGAAACTTGAAACTTGTACCTTAGATAGGTTAAATATATTTTACATATTTTGGAACAGCTTAGATCCGCTGTGCGAAAAGTTTCATAATGGAATTTATACTTGCATGCTAAGGTTTACATTAAATAAAAGGCTCAGTAGATTAAGCAGCCGGTAGGTAGTTATACCATTGTATTATTACATAACATTTTAAGTTGTTCTGTTCTTCGGAGGAGAAAGAATAATTGTAAATTTTTAGACGACTTTCTGAATGTAACTTAAAGCTAAATCCCTTTATCAGGCATTATTTTGTTTTAACTTAGGAAGCTACATTGAATGAATCCACATAGCAATGAGACAACAGTTTGAAAATCTTATTAGTTGCCTAAAAATAAGTATTTTATTTAATATTAGTATACCAATATTAGTCACAAAAAAAAATGGAAAATGTATTGGGGTGTGCGGATATTCGTAAACACGAATAGTAGCGCAGTTTTTTATGAACTATTCACATTCGGAAGTCGAATATCAAAGATTAAAATTGCTAATATTTACAGGCACATCTGTAGTTGCTGGTTGTTACTCAGGTGAAGCCAAACTTCTCTTTTTTTCATAAGATATTATAGTCGTCATTGCTTATTTGCCGATATACAGTAGACTCTTAATCATACGACACTTCACGATTCCAGGTAAAAGCATTGTTATTGTCATTTGGACTAGTTTTGACCAACCCCGATCTAACCTAATAAAAACATTTTTTTGCTCTTGAATCTGTATTCAACCTTCTCTAGCATGAAAATAATACACTGTTATATTTAACTATTTATTTCCCTTAATAGATGGCTGTCTTATGAAAAAAACAACTGATAACCTACAAGTACATGTAGGACCTGAATTGATACCAAAACAAGCCGTCTGGCAGCTAGCATCTACGGGAACAATATCAGCATTCAAATAATGCAGGGTTTATTTCACGCAATGTTACCTCACACACTGTGTGTATGGCAGTCCTCACCGCCGCTATGTGCCCAGTCGTATTGTGACGCTCCGCAAAAACGGTTGCTTTTTTCGTTATGATAATAATACGTGGAAGTAAAAATGGCAGTTACAGTTTTAGACTCTGGTTTCTACCTACTGATTACTTTTTGGTAACCAATGAACGTTTTAAGATAAACACGTTTTAAATAGCGAAACTAAACAGATTTACATACAAACACATTTATAAATATACGCGTTACAAGATGATAACACCATCTCTTAGCACTCGCCGCCCACGACCGTGCTACCACATTCCTGAAATGTCAGCCTTCACGTGACACTCCTGGAAAGAGATCTACAGAACTATCAGGAGATTGCCGCTACTTTCGGGCAGCTGGAGGAATATCTGCCTCAAGTGGTGTGGGTATGTACGTGTGAGGACGCCCAGTGACAACACGAAACGAAGCGCTGAATCTCAACAGTGGGCCGTCGACCTTGGGTATCTAACACAAGCTGGCTGGTAATATAGTTCTCTTGAAGAGGATCTCAACACGCGGCACCCATGAGTGCAAAAAGTTATTTTCCAGCCTACTTCCTTCAAATTTTACAAATTCTCATCTCCCCCTCCCACCCCTCCGTTATTCATTGCGGTCATGGAATTTGGATTTTAATTTTAATTTTAAAAAGTACAGCACTGCACTTTTTAATATTTCTATCTGAGAAATGTGCATATTAATGATGTTTACATTGCTTCAATAGTTAATAAACATGGTACAATTTTCACTTTGTCTGCAAAAGTTAATATAGTATTACTATTTTCACTACATGTGTTCTGTATTGTTATGTATCTATCTAAGTGAAAATGTAAGATAATTTATCGACCTTGAAATTATTCGCAATAAATTAAAAAAAAATTCCTGTTCGATTCAAAATTTTCGACCACCAAAATACACTATTCGCACAACCCTATAATGTGATAGATTTGTGTAGTGAAATATGTGTACATGTGATTTGCATAAGTTTTCTTAACGCTACTACTACGATGTTTTTTTTATTTAGTTTCGGCAAAGACAACTTTCCAAGAAAATGATAGAGAATGGAAAAAAAACTAGCTATTGCCATAGGGAACGTAGAAAATGATACACCACATATTAGTATCGTAGGGGACGGCGGCTGGAATAAGAGGACTGACTGGCATAGTTTCAATTTAAGTGGAGTGGTGAGTTATCTTCCTGTTTACACCAATGCTTACTCAATAGTCTGTTGTTCATAAAATAAAATATTTCAGTACTTATAACATCCAGTCAAAATGTGCATGTTAATTTTTTTCTTCTTTTTTTAAGAATTGCATTATCAGAGCCGAAACAAACCAACTCTCGTACCTGGGAGTGAAAAGGAAGTATTGCTTCGCATGCGAATTTGCAAGACTCAAAAACAAAAAGGTGAATGAACATCTTTGCTTTAAAAACTATAGTGGTCCAAGCACTGTAATGGAACAAACTATAATAGTAGAAGGGTTCTGCGGGAGTTTTGAGCAGCACTTGTTAAAATACTTACTTTGGTGACAGAGATTCAGTGTTTACTCTAGAATAAAGCAGCGAGTTCCTTACGGAAGGGAAGTCATAAAAATTGAGTGTGCAAACCACATTGTAAAAAAACCATGTTCACAAATTTTCCATAAATATGTCATTTCCACCATCTGCGCGTCGTTTGCTTGAATCAAGAATAGTAAGATTAAAATCCGGCGCTAGAAAAGAAATCGAAATTGCTGGAACATCTCTTGTTGGTACATCTATCGTTCGATTGAAACTTGACATAAAAAATGGTCCTCATCATGTATTCGGTTGTCACGAAAACTGCCGTGTAGAATACTGAAAAAGAAAAAATACCAATGAAAATTTTGTGACATTTGTGAAAGAGTCGGGGATTTTGGAAGCTATTGAAAAGGCTATTGATCCTATGGTAATGAAATCTGATAGACTCATACTTAACAAAACTAAAAATCAGGTTGAGCGATATATGAGTATGTTAGCTAAGTTTTCAGGTGAAAAACGGGTAAACTTTGCTAAAAGAGGCTGTTATTACGCTCGTTGTATGGGAGCTGGACTGGCCTATGTCAGAGGTCCTAGGTGGCACTTCATCCCATGGAAAAACAAATTTGGTCGAAGCCCAGGAAAAAACTTCCAAACAGTTTTAAAATTAGCTGTCTCCAGTATGAAGAAGAAATAAAAAGAGACGACCAAACAACACTCCTGGTCCTGATTTGGAGTATGGTCCAAGTTCTGAAGACATTTTTTGTCCTGAAGATGTGTTGAGTCCTGAAGAACTTGATACAAAGATGAAGTTTATCCTGGAAAATCTGAATCGGGATGCAACAACATTAAAAAATATTCATGAGTTGGAAAGAAGGAAGTACTGTTGGTCAACATGAGAACACTAAATGGAGGGATGCTTCTATGAACAGACTTACAGCATATAGTTTCGGTTTTGTGGTAAAAAGAACACATACATCCTGTCACTGTCTAGTAAAATACATTTTGTATCACAGAGAGATAAATTCCAAAGCCGTTCAGTTTGGACAAGTTAACGAAAATGTGGCTAAGAATATGTATTCCAAACTAAAAAATGTCTAAGTCGAAGATTGTGGCTTTTTTTTGTACACCCAAGCTTTTCATTTCTCGGAATATCTCCAGATGTACTAGTGGCAGACGATGGTTTGCTGGAAGTTAAATGCTTATTTTCAGCTGGGGACGATAATTTAAGGACTACATTTCAAAAAAGAAAAAAAAGTTTATCAAAGAAAAACCTGGAGATTTGCATCTAAAGAAAACCCACATTTTTTTTTTTTCAACCAGATTCAAGGTCAACTTGGCGTCTGCAGTAGAAATTATTACGACTGTGTAGTTCATACGAAAAATGATTTCCATGTTGAAAGAATTTTGTTCGACAAAGAAATTTGGGAAAAACTGATGCTGTCAAAGCTACAACAGTTTTTTGTGGAGTGCTTACTTCCAGAGATAGCAGATCCATTAAATACCCGAAGACTAAATGCGCGAGAGCCTGACTTTGTAAAAGAAGCTCAAAAATCACTAAAGAAAAACATAAAACAGATTTCTTCAGTTTTGGTTTCCTAAATGTTATGCACGTTTTCTTCTGTTTTTGACATAGTCCTAATATAACAGTGTAGATAATATTATGATCATATTTTGGTTGTAAAAGCAATACAATTTTTTTTAGAATTTTGGTTATCAAGCACATATTTTATGTTTATTTGTAGATTAAATTCGAACTTCTTATAAATTTATATAGACACCTCTTTTACTAAAGTATTATGTGTATCGTAGCAGTGAAAGTACTTGAAAGACTATAATTTCTCTGTTTAAAAATGTATGTCATGTTCATTTCAATCTTTATATTATATGTAATTAATATATTTATTTACATAGTACACATATTGTATACATTTTTTAATGGTGTCTTTCAACGGTATCATTAATGTACATACATAAAAACTATCTTTGTGAACTCTCTGTAAAATTACACAAAAAAACTCTGGCCAGAGTATCATTGTTTAATACAGCATTAAATTTTGTATCGTGTTTGTTCCTGTACATTTAAGGAAGTATTTCAGACATAACTTTATTAAAGTATTTAGTACAATTAAAAGAAGTTATTTATTATCGAGTGAAAGGTTTTTTAATCGATTAGAGTTATAAGACTGGGAATTATTTTTTTATTGTATTCGGTTTATGCTCGAAATTAGACCACAAAATCATACCCGGGCCGAGATTATACATCAGAATCTCTCGCTATAAGCCACTCTTCAAATAGTAACTAAATCCCAAATAAATAAATTGTTTCAGCGAAGAAATTGTGGTTGACAACTGTTTAATTGAAAAGGTATGTAAAATAACACGTGCACATATAACGCGCACAGCATGTGAAGGCCGTGGATCCCGGCGGAGGAAACATATCGGGTGGCAGGGAGGCAGATAACAAAGGCACTGCGACAGCGGGCAGCGCGCGACTGACGACTTGGCAACCCCGCGCGCGGAATAAGCCTCGCCGCAGCCGAGCGCTGCACATTCGCGACACCCGCGTGCTCTACCGGATAACGACTGACAGGACTGGCTCTTGTATCCCGATAACGACAGGTCTTGTGGAAATTGTTTACAGACGTTTTCTTTATTTCGTTGAGTATGGCAGTTGTAGTGCTGGTAACCGAGTGGATAGAAAATTCATTTGTATAAAAAAAATGTCCGTTTTTTGTGTGATTGGTGTAACAACATAACATTTATGCGGAATAATCAAGAGTTATAAATAAAAAACGCTTAACTTTTTCAATTAAGAAAAAAAGATTTGATTATAATATTTATCCTACAAAATGGGTATTTTCGCGTTTGAATTTGTAGCAACGGATATTGGCCGATGGCGGCCATATCTGGCTAGGTACATAAAACGTGGATTATACGATGGCCAACGACTACTAATGCGTTTTTGTTACCGTTTGTTTTCTGTTACGATGACCTAACCTATAATTTGTTTGTAAACATAATTTCAAATTGACATCTTTCGCAATCGTACACAAATGTAATACGTATACAACATTTATTTAACAGATCTAGTGGCACGTTTCCGACGCTAGTGAACATTTTGTGACGTTTCGTGAAGCTTGTTTAATGGCGACGCGACATGACGACGTGGATAACCTGTTTATATTTTTATATTTAGTGTATTACGGCAGCATATGTATATAGGCCTACCCGTAGCAGTTATGAGAAAAGAAAAAGTGTGATGTTGCAGAACGCTTTAATATTGCACCTACAACTCTGTCCACAATAGTAAAAGACAGAGCAAAAATTGAAGGAAATGCTGCAAAACTGCACCAGAAGAGGTAAAGATATAGCAAATGTATCGATAGTGGCCTTGACAAAAATCTTTTTGATTGGATTGTGCAAGCATGCTCTAATAACATACCCATCTCGGGCACAGCATTGCAAAAAAAAGCTTGGAAAGGCTTGGAATTGACAATTTTAAAGCCTCAAATGGCCGGCTCACACGTTTCAAAGCCAGGTGGAATTTAATCTAATGAAAACCAGATGAATGAATTTTACAAATTTAAAATAAATGAAAAGTACTTATTTTTCCTGTGGATTAAGACATTTAACAGTAGTTATGTAGTATATATACATTTTTTGAAGATGTTTGGTACAATGGAATTTTCTTTAGTCTATATAATCATGATGAAACATATGTAACAATTTTTTAATATTAAAAATTATCTTATTTCAAATCCTTCTACTTCGATTTTCCTTCGACATTCCTTCGCACAAGCTTCGCTTCGACTTTGCTTCGCATTTAAAAAGAGACCTTCGCACATGCCTAAAAATAAATAATAGTTAAAAAAAAAAAAAAAAAAACATGCTTTTATAGAAAATCCAACTATAAAATAGGAAATAAGTTTTAATAAATTTGAATTAAGAATAGTGTAAATAATTTTATTTATTTTTTTTTTTTTTAAGTTGTAAAAGCTTAGGGTGCTTTTTAAGATATTATCAAAATTATAATCCTTCTACTCATATCTGTCAATAACATATTTATAACTATTGACACCATGCACCCCATGCTTTTTTTATAATAAAATACATTTTTTTCTTATTTAAAATATTCTTAATTAAAATTTATTTTCTATTGTTTTAGTTGGATTTTCTATAAAAGCGTGTTTTTTTAGTTTTTTTGAAACTATTATTTATTTTTCATTTTTTAGCCTTCTTGGTCTTGGCACAAAGACACTAGGTACCAGTTTTATGAAAACAAAAAAATCGTTAATCCTGACAATCCTAGTAAGGATAATGGGTCTAACTGTTGAAAATATTGAATTGTCATCGGTCCGTGATAAGTATACCAAATAATCCGACGTTTTGGAGGGGGTCAAAATCATGTTCGAAGTTTCTGTTACATTCTAACATACATATGTATGAAGCTAATAGAAGCATGTTAATGAGGAAGTTGGCATTGTGCAGGTGGCGAGCAGCCTGACGCAGGGCGCAGCCACCAGCCAGCTGCTGGCGCAGGGCAGCAGCACCTACCTCATCCAGCAGGGGGTGGACGCGGAGATCGCGCACTCGGTGATCTCGGCCCAGCGCGGGAGCCCCCCCACCGTGGCTGCAGTGAGTGCCATGCGCTTGTGGTGCGGTTGTCCAGTTGGTAGGGACAAGGTTGTATGCTGAATTGTGATTAAACCATGTCAATACATCACATAGCACCAAAATGCAATTGAATTCGTCATAAAGCAGTGTTTCCAAGTATCACGGTTTTCCCGTGATTGTTACTGGTTTAAATGTTCCGTTACAGAATTACGGAGTTGTATTTCTTGATTGTGGACAGAGAGAAATTTAAGTATTTACAAATAGCCATTTTCTAGTTTGTTCCGAGACATTTTCGGGACGGCGCAATACATTTGTACCGTAAATCTCGCACATGTAGCCATTTAGCAGTGTCATTGGAACAAGTGTTTTGGAATTCTATAAGTTTATGGCACGACAATTTGGCAGATGTGGTTTGTTAATGGTTTGGTAACATTGGAAAGGTTTAAAGTTAGCAACAGCCAACACTAGAGACCGAAATGGGCTCTTGCAGTTGTGCTTGTGGTGTGTTTCGCGTTGCCATTGTTAAATGGAAAATGGTGAAATGAAGCTTGCTGCCGTTAACTTCAACATCTAGCTGCAAAATTTTCTTTTTTTTTCTTTCAATATTTAAGTGTCTATGTCTTGTTCCTTCTAAAGTATTTAAAAGACATATATTTTGTGAAGCTTGATTCTACTATCACGCATGGGGGCGTGATGACTGCCGATGTCACAGTGAGTCGAGGAGCATCAAGACTGTGGTAAACTGCTATCTGTACGCAAAACCTATTTCGTTTTTTTTAAAGTGGTGAAAGTGAGAGTGCAAATGCGGAACAGTTATTTACGCCATTTCTGGTGGAATATAATGTTCCATTGGCCATTTCCAACCGTGGAATTAATTTTAAAATAGTCCTAAAGTATGGATGTTAATAGACCTAAACATCTGCATTAGTACAGTGCATGGCAAAACTAACTAAAGAAGAAATTGCATCGGTTTTCCCAGTTTCAGCATTTTCATTGGAAGTTGATGACAGCACAGACAAAAATGTGATTTAGTTTTATAGTGAAAAACTTAAGAATGTACTGTGTTATTGTTGCTGGAATTATTGGACAACATAAGTGAAGGTATTTTCACTGCCATAGATAAAGAACTGCTTTCATTACAACAATAGTGGGAGAACTGTGTTGGTTTTTTGTGTGATAATGCTAACACAATGATTGGTGCAAACAAAGTAGTTATGTTGTTTGCATGGGCTTAGCACCCATTTATTTTTCTACAACACTGTTCATGCCACCTTATACATTTGCCTCCTCAGAAATCTTCAGTTCAGCTTTGTGTCAAATAACTCACGAGATAGTGAATGCCAGGTTGATTGTCGAGGAAGAGAGTAAATGTAGGGGAAACTGTGGGGAGAGCTATTCAGCATTGTCTGATGACAGCTTGAAAATTCTGGTACTCATATCTTGAGAAAACTGGCACTTCAGTCAAAACAGTGGTATGTTGTGCATGGTTTACTTGATAACTATTGCGAGGTATTTTTGTAAACCAATTTTTTTTATGTAACATGGTCATCACAGTTTAATATTTTTAAAACTAACCTAATGTCTAAAACTGGTTTTCCTTTTTTTTTATACCCCTACCTAATCGAAAATAATTTAATTTTTGTATTTCTTAAACTAAGACAAAATAAACTATACCTGTAATACGTCAAGGAATTACCAATGAAAACTGGTACATGTACCATGAAACTAGTATTACTAACACTCCTTTGTCTGGTTGGCCGGCTAGCTGGCAGGAGGGAGGTTAAGCCACGCCTCTGCCTCTCTCTCTCTCTCCCCCCCCCCCCCTGCCGCAGCGCTGCCTCTCCCCCCTGCGGCTGCCTCTCCCTCCTGCCGTGTATCTGCCTCCCCTACCCTCCCTCATTAGAACAAAGACGCACGACTTGCCAGTCGTTCCGCCAACTGTTTTATTTAATCAAAATTTAATTTGTGTTTAAATAATTTGTGGCGGTATTTCATTTTGCTTTTATTAAATGTTATTTTTTCATACCTGAAAAAAAGAAAAATCTATTTTTTCCTCCAAATTTTTTTGGAGTTGAAAATTCGGAAAAAAAAGTGGGGCCTTTACGCAAGTAAATAGGGTATATATGCAGAAGGGAAAAAACTGTTCACTCTGTATTGGTTATATTCCTATAACTTTTCAAAACCAGACCGTTGTTCACCATTTCATTTGACAGGAAAAATTTTATATCATTACATAGTCATGGTTTAGTGTCAGGTGTGGACGGTTGTGTGCACGCTCGGTCCTTGGCCTCCATAATGTTCTGTTATTTTTACTTTGTTTATGTGATGGTTTACAATATTAACTTGTCACTACTAGATCAGTCAGATTGCCTTGGGTTTCTTCAACCCCAATATAATGTTCTAGCTTTAGAACAAACACAGGTTTTCAATATGCTTAGATTGCCAACTAAGAAATCAAATTCTGGAACTGTGGCTAGTGGTGATAAACCTTTGTCTGTCACATCGAAATCCAAAGTCTACAAAATGGATCAACTTATCAAAACGGTTGAGATCCTTTGTTCTAAAGTGGATGACCTGAAAAATTAAAATTGTATTCTTAAGGGTTCGGTTCACTCCCATGCTAGCCGAATGGCGGGATAGGGATTTACAGGTTAAACTTAAATGCACGTGATTCCGTCAGTTATTGTAATAGAAAACTAAAACAAACACCAAATTGTAGATATTATAAGCATACAGGTTTCTACGAAAACAATTTTAATTTAATTTAAGTTTTTAAGTTTGATATTGTAAAATTAGGTTTTAATTTTGTCACAGTTATCAGTCAGTATGTTCTACCCCCTTAATTATCTCGTAACAACGTTGGTCATATCTCAATCTCACGAAAAGTCCTTGGCGATGGCAATGTATCTGGTTAAATATGCAAGTAACACCAAATTTTTTAAATGTATTTTGTGGCAGTGCATGATGTATAGGCTGCAATGCACACTGGTAATATGACGTGCTCCGCCGGCGGCGGACAAGAGATAAGGGCCGCGTGGAATGAGAGAAGGAACGGCCTAGTTGCCACTTCGCCTATTTCCCCCTCATCCACCCCTTATCTTCAGCTGCCACGTGACAGTAAACCCGCACTTCAAGTGATTGTGTTCCTCGGTTCAATTCTCCAGTTGCTACGCTACAGCCATGGGAAGAAATTAGCGTAAGTGTTCCAAGATCTCGCAACCTTTATCTCACCGTAGAAAGTCCATGAAAAATCGAATGAAGCTTCTTCTAGCATCTAAACGTCAAAGTAAATGGTGTGTATTTTATGATGCAACAATTATTTTAAGAAAATTTTATTGTAACCTTTTTACAGCTGGTAAAGTAAGATGAAGCGATGTTGTAATCAGCATAACAAAAGCGTAACGCTTACAGGGTAACTAACTATCAGCAGTGTCGTATTCGAAGGAGGATTGGGGAACGGGGCTCAGGAGTGAGGTGCTCAATGAAATTTTTGCATTATAGCACACTCGCTTAATTGAATACTTGCGCATTTGTCTACTTGCTCACTTGCATACTTGCACACAATCCACACATTCGTAGACATTATTATTCATATACTTACATATATTGATACATCTCTTCTAACGCGCATAGTGGCCACTCGTCCATATGATTTTTATGGGTTTTACGGCTAGAGTACTTATGCTTTTGAAATCAACACAGTCAGTACAGTATATAATTCTGTAGTGAACAACTGGCTTAGGGCTAAAGGTTTCCAGCGGGAAATGAATATATATTTCATTCATAAAATGTTTTTATTTGCCTTATAGGTTGTGTATGGTACATGCAGCCTTACAAGAAAAACAACACACATTTTATAGTTTTATTATTTTGCCTGCCTATAAATTCAGCAAGCCTATTTAAGACTGCAAGCAATACAGTTTAAATGTGCAACATGAAATGACCACTCTATGCGATATTCGGATCAGAATTTCGGGTGTGCCATGAATTTAGTTAAAATTGTATAATTTTTTTTATATAATTTCTTTATCCATCCGCCCCGGACAAGCAGACGTAAAGAGCGAGCGTTGAAAAGCAACAATTTCACAAGAAACTATCTAAGCTTAATTACTTCATAAAAATGCGATGAAACTATTTAAACTATCAAAAAACCTATGGACTTCTAAATCTGGATCAGATATTTTGAAATAAATTTTAGGCATTAGTAATAAAGATTCCGCCGGCTTTCGCGGCCATTGTCTTGCATTTATTGGCCAATAAATTTAGGCATTAGTGTTCCTAAGATTAGGTAGTTGATACGCCGAGCCCTAACAAACCCGCCGGCACACGGGAACCTGTAAAATAAAATAAGGTATCAAAGTTTTTAAAACTAGTCAGTGCTGAAATTAATGGAGTTGAAATATTGGATGTTTTAAAATGAATATTACTAAGTATGATATTAATTCATTGTTATCAGTTAAACAATTTCTCACTTACAAGAGAATGTATTACTATCATCATGCCAATGACTACAATTATAATACGCACAATGTTATTATGTTTTTATTTTTATAACATGGTTGTATTTGATTCGAACAACAGGAAAAAAAATATTTTTCTTTACAAACTATATTTACGAAATTGTAGTAATTCGACAGGCCCTTGAACATAATTTTGATATGGTAGCCATTGATTAGGCCTATGTTAAACAAAGTTAATTGTAAGTTAATTTAGATGGTTCATGAGGCTGGAATATATATAATGTATATATAAAAATTACATTTAGGTTTATGTAGTGAAGTGGTCACTTAGTAACGGCAATTACGTTTATTATCTCCCATAATCTTCAGTATAATTTGCGCCAAACTTCTTAGCGGGCGAATTTTCACAATGTTGTGCATTACCACATCAAAGAACTTCTAACTCAATGTCCAGTCGTTACCTTGGTAATAGTCTGCTTACAGCCGAGCTGTTAGCAATTTAAGCTACGGTGAACAGTGCTTTTCTGAGGACCATTGAGTGAGCAACTATATGGATGAGTCGTTGTGACATTGCTTGGACAGTTATTAGTAGCAGCGATTTTTTTTACCTCTTAATTTATGAATATATATATATTCAAAATACTGAACATTTAAATGACATGTAAAGCAAGTTATATTGTACAACTCATTTAATATTGTAAATAGATAGGTAAACTGAATATTTCCATCATTTATTTCAGTCTGTTAAATAGAATAATAAATGATGTTTATTACATCCACAGCGCACGCTGTTCACCATGTATTTGAAAAAGATAAACATGAACGAACTATTTAACTGATAGAATTAGTTTATGAACATTTTATAATGTGCCTGAGCATTTAAAATCTAAATGTATTCTAAATTTTATTCTTCAGGTCAGATCAGTGCAAATAACTATTTCCCCCAAAAAAGAACATATATTCAAGCCGGCGCATACAAAATACAACTGCAATACATATTAGAGCTGAAATAGTTGAGGAAACTAGCTAAAAAGTTAAAATAGTATTAAATAGAGCTGGAAAAAAGTGTGAATTAAGAATTCGTGTGAAGCTATTGCATTTTTATCTGGGAACCACAACTTCTTAATCATTTTTTTATACACAGGGAAAAAAACACTACAAAATAGCTACTTTTATTTTTAAGAAGTAGAGAAATGTTCGTTATAGCTGTAGGTTTTCACTGTGATTTTTAAGGTCTTGTGTGTTTTGGCATTGTAGTGGGAAAACCTTGACAGAAACGTAATAATATAAAGATAAGCGAGGACTGATAGCCACAGCATTATTATCGTTCCACTATTCGTCTTGCTATTTTTAATACATGAAATAATTAAACAATTATAAATATTTAACTAAGGCTATTTAGATGTACATCTCAGTAAGTTTTTTAAAGGAAACCTGCTACGGAAAATTTTATCATAATAGGGCTAGTTTACATCTTACATTATTACGATGCGGAAATTAAGATTTACTTTAAATGCACTTAAATGAATCATTCTTGTCTCCAGTGATAATTACGATATCAACAAACATTTTATGAATAATTTTAGTTTTCATACAGAATATTCTCCATTGTCATTCTCAACATAAGAACAAAATATAGCATGTTATCCTGAGCATTTTATTAATAATAAAGTAAAATCAGAACTAATAATTATTTTAAAAAAGTTTGTTTTTTTAAGCCCTAAAAACGTTTAATAATTGTTGCTAATAAAAACATTATAAACTTAAAAATTTGCTAATGTTTTAAACATTTCAAACCTAATAATCATTTTTACAACCAAAAAATAACAAAAATATCTGGCTGAATAATAAGTTGCAGTACCTAGAGTCGGGATCAACAAAAATTATTATGACACAAATTGTTGTTTATGTTTCCGATAGAATAGTTTTTAATTTTGAGATGTCGTATAATACGAAATGTTGGATAAGAAAAGGTCGGATGAAAGTGACACTTGGGTATTTGATTATTTGTGCATAATTCAGTCATATTCATTTAGTAAGAAAATGAAAGTAGGTAATGAAAATAAATCATAACATTTTGTGGTTAAGTTTATATCAATCATTGATTTGAATTAAATAAAACCTGCATGTGTAGTTCCGATGCGAGTGGTAAAGTCTCTGTTTTCAATGAGTAGAATTCGTGATTTTCCGGAGGTTCAAAGTACAGGAGGTGCTTTTGGGCGTTATTTATTTAATGCCTAAATTATTTTGATAAATACTAAATTGTTTACATGGAATTATGTTAATATAAAGCAGTGTTTACGTTTACAGTAGTCAAATGTCAAGTTTCCTTTAGAATGACTGTGAAAAACGGGGAGGTTCATCGCAGCAATGAAAGAAATATTTTAGTGTCCAATATAAGTTATAAGCCGAGGCTCCAGATTGTAAGGATCTCAAGGCAATTGCGAGCTACATATATTTTGGGTGAAAAATTATGGGTCAAATAAAGTATTGCATTAAATGTTCTGGACATTTATAACCCGGAACCACGAGATGAAAATAAACTGTAGAAAAAATGCTAAAATGTTGTTTATTTATTATTAATTCTGCTTGCGTTTTGTAACATATTATCCCAGCCTAATCAACACGCGAGTCAATAGGCCTCAAAGATATAAATTTTTTATTGGTAAAAAAGTATTAGCCTGGATTAGTATATATTGCATTGAAGAATTTCTGTTTGTCACACAACATATTCTTTTCAATCCAGTGTTAGTTTAATACGGTACAATTTCAAATTTATATAAATATAGTAACATTTGAAACAAACAAACGGTACGTATTTTGCTGAATGTATCAAATATTTATTGTAAAACCGATTGGATGATGATATCAGGAAACTAAAAAAAGTTACGTTAACTTATTAAAATATTGTTTGCCAAAATCTAAACCATTGAAATAAATATATATGTACTTTATGGAAATAACTTTAAACTGAGAATACACAAAAAAAAATTCTGTTTTAATTCTTGAATCACTATATTAGGATTTTGCCCTTAGTTCTGTGTTTTTTTTTATTTGAATATAATTTTGTAGGTAATATTCTATTTAACTTTTCCTTAATCGTACCAGACTGCCTTTCCCACCAGCCAGCCAAATGGTTCACGGACTGCTATTCAATATATCCATGGTTAAACCAGCAAGCAAATAGCACACGCCGCCAATTAGGGCCCATTCGGAAGCAGAAGGCACTGCCTAGCTGCCCTCGGATAGCTAGCAGAGCGACCGCGGAACCGCCTGTCTTCAGTAGCCCGTAGCCCTTGGTGCGAGCGTCATGTGTCAGATAACGCTTGGCAACACCGCGTTGTAATTATCGTGTCCCCCCCGCTTCTACCCGGATGACAGCGGCACCCGGGAAGAATATATGTCTGTGATAACGAGTGTTCAACTGATCGTGACTACTAGCGCTCTCCAGCGGGACAGAATCACAACCGTGACCTTGAACCGAGCCCTTAAGACTGTACTCATCGATTCGCAATCCAAATTTTCAGAGATTAATCATGAACGTAAAGTCTGAACTATAATAATGGAAATGACAATTCCTTCAGTCAAGCAGTCAAGAATTTAGTGTACAACAAGAAGGCCGAACGTGTTGAGTCACCCGGTGGCGTGGGTAACGGCACTTCTTCTAGTTACTTACTTTTCACACAGCATGAAAGTGCAACGTAAGAAGCAGTGTCCCCACCCAGATTGTTGACAAAGACGGTTTACCCTTGTGCAACACAAGCACATATTTGTGTCAAACCCAACTGTCATTGAAGCCTGTGAAAAAGAAGGGAAAAAAATTGGTTGTCTGTAAAGTTGGTTTACGGACGATAGTTTAACTTGACAACGTCATAACAAAACATTGATGAAATTATTGCATACTTTTATGAATAAAATTGAATCATTTTTATTTTAATGATAAAAGAATACATACTTGAAATTTTACTAGTAATCAGATTTTAAAAATGCAAGAATAATTAACCTTTATTGCCAAAATTGTTGTTGTAATAAGCAATGAAAACCACGTTAACTTTTCACTTAACTTTATAAACAGTCGACGAAACAGTTCATGTGTAGATGACTTGTAATTAATTTTAAAAACTGGCATTTAGCTATAAAGCTATATATATATATATATATATATATATATATATATATATATATATATTATATATATATATATATATGAACAAGTTTTCATAAAAATAAACTGTAATCAAATATCTATCATCAATTATATGAATCACCATAATTTTTTAGTCAATTGTAACATAACCTATTATTACTGCACTCGCCGACAACGTAACGGAACACAGCGTAACGGGACACAGCGTAACGGAACAATGTGCGCAACGGGACACTTTTTCGTGTGTGCAGCTGGCGTTCATTGATTTATTAGACGTCACGTCAAAAAAACCCATGTAAATGGGAGTTCAAAATACTTCCACATTAAAATCCGTTACTAAACCAACAGTAAACAAACCTAAGGCAATGTTTGTCACCTGGTTCAATCCCGATATTCAAGGAAAATAAATCTCTGATCACATCTCCAACGAACTTATAGTCCATTAATTTGGGAGTTTTACCTGGAAAGTTTTTTGGGAGTTTTGAAAATTGGCATGCTTATAGATTTTGAAGTGCTCTTTTCAAATTTACACTTTGCCACATCGTAACTTTGCCACTCGCGCCACCATTTTGGAAAAATGGCACCCAAAAACAGTGTTTTGACAATATTTCCTTTCCAACTGTTAAGCAATAAAAATAGCTGTGTAATAAATTACACTAGATAATATTTGCTATAATTTATTTAATTGCCTTTTTTCTGTGAAATCAATGGTTTTGTGGAGCTGCCCTTTGAAGTAATGGTTTGAAAGATGTATACTGTACAAGTGTACTCTTAAGGGGCCTCCCTAGTAAAAATGTTTAGCGTGTGGGCCCACTGGCCACGTGCTACTGCCAGTGGTTGGGCGTGGCTATATACGTGAGCCTGTCGCCTGCGCCTGGTGGAGGGGGGAGAGGGCGTTTCAGCGAGGGGGGCGGAATAATGGGAGGGTTGTCATTGTGTGGAGTCCATTTACTACTTATACCTGCGTTATCTGCGAACAAGATCGTGGCAAGAAAGGTGACTGTTTTTCCCTTTCGCTACATTCAACCAAAAGATAATGTTCTCGTATTGCCTTGCTTGCTTCCTGACAGTGTTTATTAACTTGAAACATTAAATTAGTTTTGCGATCCAGTCCATATCCATGAAATGCAAACAATCGTCAATTCTGTTTGAAAAATTTATTTATATTTTTTAATTATGTTCTACATAATTAAGAGATTTACATACATTACAAAAAATTGTCACCAAAAATTAATGCGTTAGCTTGTGTTTTCAGAAAAAAATTGTAAAAATTATTATAATTAAAAAAAAATTTACGACATTATACTTTAGAACTGACATTTGTGTGATGAATGGTTTTGCACGAACATTATGCTTTCATTCATAAAAGTCTTCCGCACCGCGACGAGAAATCACGTCCTACTAATAGATTGAGTAATAAAACTGGGAATAAAATCATGAAAATAATATTAAATATTTTTACTCTTAGACACAAATCAAATTTTGAAATCGCAATAACGACAAACAAATTTTTAACTTACTTCCTGAAGAAAAAGTGCATGTCAAACTCACTTTAAAATTCTGTAGAGAAAAAAATGTCAGGAACAAACAAGTGTTCCCACCAACGACACATCGTCAACTTTGTATTCTAGGGTTCACGTCATATTTAGTTACACTAAATATTACAGTATATTATTATTTTCTGGCACTTATTACATGTTTAGCATTTTATTTTTTTAAATATTTTTTAATGATTTTAACGTTGCAAAATATGTAGGGCTGTGCGGGAAAGGATTTTTTTTTTCGGGAAATTCTCGGGCGGGAAAATATTTTTCCCGCCGGGAACGGGATTGGGATTGGGAAAAATTGATTGAAATATATTAGGGCTGTGTGGGAAAGGATTTTTTTTTATCCTGGAAATTCTGGGTCTGGAAAATATTTTTCCTGCGGGAAACAGGAACGGGATCGGGAAAAAATTGATTGAAATATATGCTTCATATCAATTTTGTATCCTATAAATATGTTTATTTTTTAAAAAAATGTTTCAAAATAATTTCTTCTACTTGTTTTAATAATTTTTTGACACTGTTTGCATTTTGCGGTTTGGTTAGCATTTTTCTCATAAAATTTCCACACGCCTTTTAACTCGGACGTTATTTTTCCCGAGTTTTCCATACGGACAAAGAAAATATAAACGAATTGCAGAATACCACATAAATTCCACTAAAGATAGCCGACAAGCACCGTAAACTATTAGACAGTGTAACCAACTACCAATACCTCCAAAATGCTGAAGTTTGTTTATCTTTAAACTCAAAAACACTAAAAAATTAACTGTCCGAAAGAAAATATTATACTTTTCTACATTTCAAAGCTATTACGGTAACTTGTATTTAATTTTACAATATAATTATTATTTTTTTATTTTGGCTTTTAAATCTCCGAAAATATGACAAAGAAATACGTGATCCGATCAACAGGAATCATTTATGCTTTGTTTATGGCCTGTTGGCATCCAAAGGAAACTGATTTTCGGACATCTCGTGATGTTTGATAAAGAAAAATATTTTAGGTGTTTTAAATCGGCAGAATACTAATTATGACAAAATATTAGTAGTGTCTATATTTTAGTTAAGATAATTAATGGCATAGAAAATTCGGGCATTATTTAATGCAAAACTGGCGTATTGCTGTCATGTTTGACAAGTTTCTCTCGTGAGTAGAGTTGAGATAAAACCATTTTCACGTATTTTTGTTTGTTTTGCTATAAACATCAAGTGAGGCATTCATTATTTTTAATGCTGTCGTATTTCGGGTATGTTATAGGTAATTACGTACGTATGTCAGACATTATGAAAACAAGTTATCATTAAACCTGGAAAAAAAAAAGTTTAAAGATTGCTAAAACAGAATAAAGATTTGCGGTTTTCCTTCTTTCCAGCACTGTAAATGTTTATTTTGAAGGAAATGTGTACAGTAGAACCCCTGTCATACACTTTTCAACGGAGGGCACAAAAATGGTGTATGATGCGGGAAAGTGTATGAAAAGGGAATGGCAATATACAATTTTTTTCCAATCTAGCATACCAGCACAATGTCAGATTAAACATAAATACATATGCGTAAATAATTGCATTATATTTATAAAATATATGAATTATTCATATATATATATATATATATATATATATATATATATATATATATATATATATATGTATTTATAAAATAAAACCACCAGAAATGTAAAATACAGTCCATAATCAAGTAAAGCTGACATGAGAAACAGTGGCCTTACAAAATGTTATAAAGTCCTTTCTTGGAGGGAGGGGGAAAAGTCACCAAGCCTAAATTAAAAATAAAAATAAATTAGGCTATTGTAAAAAAAATCATAACTATTTGCTTGTTTGTTTTATTTTACAAACAACTTTAAGCAACTAAACAATTTTCAATAAAATTTTAATTTGAGAAACGTAAAATACAAAACAATCCGATCGTAAGTAAATAATAACAAACGGGTATATTCAGTTCAAAGATTAATGAATGCACAAAATATGAGATCCGTTCCTTGGTAAAACGCGTGCACCATTTTCATAATCATTGCTAGTTTGCGCCACTAGTCTCGCTTCGGTGCTGGCTATAGATGCTACTAGCGAAGTGCACAGTCTTCCTGATACTATCCATATCTATGGTGATATAAAGTTATTTTCTTACATTTGCAATGGTAAACAATGAACGTTTTTCAAAATAAAAGCATTAAAACGTAGTTTATAAGGAGGAATATAAAAAAACATTTGTGAATTTTAGGGCTTTTCCGCTTCGTAAAAACGTATGAAACGGGAAATTAATGATTTTATAAGTCTGTGTTCCGGTTAAGTAAACCATTTGTAAAAGTACTTTCGGCGGGACCAAGATTAATTGGCGTATGACACGGGAAAATGTATGAAACTGGAACGTATCATTGAGGTTCTACTGTAAGGTTGATTAGCTGATTGATTTGAGGTTATGTTATATCTAGTAAAGATAAACTTAAAATTCCCGAAAATTTTGGGAAATTTATTTTCCCTCCCGACGGGATAAAAGCCTCTATGTTCCCGAAATTTTTCCCGAATTTCGGGATCCCGCACAGGCCTAATAATATGATGAATAAATATACACTAATGAACTGGAATCCCGTTCCGAGACTGTTTACGAGCAGTGTAAATTTCTTAGCTGTTGCAACAGCGGCCTACAGGTGGATTCAGACTGCAGGCTTAGTCAGTCATGCTGAATCCACCTGAGTTCAGATTTTATCGAAGACAAGTGCGGGTGGTATGTAAGAACTCAGTGTGCACTGACTGTTGTGCTCAAGGTGTCAGTGAAATGTATAGCTGGAATCACGGGCGAAAATCTGTAGGATTCCCATGAGGCCCGCGCGATAACGTGAAGATTTTGCAAATGCAAGCGGGCCCCCTCCGATGGGCTTTTTTTATTTCAGGGAGGTTTGGGCCACCCTGAGATTCTCCCCTCCTCCCGGAATCTACACATGCAGCTGGAATTAATTTTTAGCCAAGTACGTCATTTGGTGCTGTATTTAGGCTGTCAAAGAAGATACGAAATATGGCTGCTTTGATAATTGACGATAACTCCTTTTTATTATGAAATAGTACCCATCTACAACGAAATCCCTAAATATATCACCACTACTGTTGGGGATTTTCTATACAAACTATCTAAATAATTTTGGTTTCGTCACTGTCACTAGCTGTTATTGTATCATACGAAAACATGTATGTTTTGTGTATTAATTTACGGTATTCATCTCTGTCAAAAAAAATCTTTTTCGATAATAAAGTGTAAGCAAGGTAGAATATAAGGCTAATTTTAAAATAAAAATTGAATAAAGTATTTTTTGCTTGCAGTAGTTCAAATTTTTGAATTAATTTAGTTGTTTGTTAAAAAAAACCTTCTAAAATCAAAGAAACTACCTACTTCCTAAATAGATAAATAGCGCTTTAAGAGTTCACACGCTTTTATTAATATTTAAACGCCAACATTTCAAATGTAGGTTTCACATAATGATAAAATCTTATCTATTTTCATGGTTACGCCTAATGGAAATAATAAACAACAATTCGTCATATATGTTTTTTATGCTTTTAATAACTACTCTACACATGAGCGAATTTCAATATACATAAAACTAAGGAACTCTGCATTACATTTTAAATCTGTGTACGACACTAACAGAAATTGAAGCATAAAATAACATTTTTATTTTTTAATTAATAAGTATTTCATCAACGTGAGCTATGCTTTCATCTCAATGAAGCCACGCTACATAGAGGAAGTGCACATGTATTCAGTCATAACAACAGACCCTGCGGATCACAGAGTAAACGAATGAATGGAATTCATAGCATTACCAGGGTTTTACGACATATTTTCGCTTCTACTCAATCGCAACATCTCACTTAGCATGTATAATGATATGGTTTCAGTAAACATAACATAAAACATATTCGCCCCATGTACAGTAGAGGAAACTAAAATGTTTGGAACACTGTAAACTAATTGTATTGTCATTTCTGTAGTCGCTCGAAGCGGCAAACTATGTATTATTGTTCAATAAAACGAAATATTAAAACAAACAAACAATAACATTACGTTCAGACAATTTGTTATGTGAAGTGAATGTAATAATATACACAAGACAGTTTCTTAAAAATACACACACCAAAACACAATCCCATAAAAATCATATAATATTCCATGTCGACTTAAAATTATTATCTATTATTCACCATGATAATTTATTGCGGGTAGCCAGTAGCAAAGGGACACAATTTTTATTCATTTAATTAACTTTGACCAAACTTGTAAAACCAGGCATGAGCAAAGTAAGCTAATTCACAATTTTATTTTGCATCACAATATTAAACATCAACTAGTAATGAATTAAGAGTTATCTTCGCTTGGTAGAACATCGAATATAGTCATCTCCAGGTATTAAACTGAATTTTGAAAGAGGGACTCAAGTTTCTGAACAAGTTGTTGACTTTCCTGATGATCCATCGACAGTTCGTAAACGGTCTCATCGTCGGGATGTCGAGCTTGGGACCTTTTTCCTCACCATAGACCCGTGGTCTGTTCTACCATTCGCACAGCTATCCCAACCTATACAAATAGCAGAGTGCTACTACTCCCGTTGCTTCTATCATGGAGCTCGCCCGCAGTCGTACTTCCCTATCCAGCCTGCGTAATACACGCGTCCTACCTGCTAGCCGCCAAGAACGCGTCCATTTGTGAAAAAGCCTCACCCGCCAACAATACTAACTCATTAATTATAATATGCAAAACATAAAAACATTACATATGCGATAAAACAAAATTTGCTGCTGTCATAAACCGAAGAAAAAGAATCAAGTTGAAATACCTATATCATAGACAGATAAATCTAAAATAGAGTTATCGATAGTAATGTTTTAATAAACAGAATAATGTATGTCATATTACGCTAAATACGTGTTCTTACTAACAACCGAATTTAAAAATAATATAAATATATATATTTTTTTTTTCAACCATAACCGCATAGATGAAACAATACTTTTGATAAAAAAAATTGTATAACTATACGACAGGACTAAAAGTACATTGTACGTAATAAGTATTTTCTTATAGAAATTAATGCTGCAGAATATACGAATAGATTCAAATGCATAGAATTTAATATATTGTCGAATTTATTTGAAAATTTGCATGTACAAAAGATTGAATTTGAAATGAATTATCTGTTTTTAACTACAAATATAATTTTATCATATCTCACTTTCATTCATATTTCAGAGTGTCATTTTCAACAACAAAATAGCCACAACTTCACTTAAAAATATTTTAATTTGATACTTATATTGTATAACTTTTGATGAAATTAAATGTTAAGAGTTTCATTTAAGTTTGAAAGGAAACATAAATATAACGTTCAAAATAAATAACAAACGTTTTGTCTAGTTAGGAGTTCCGCGTCATGCAAATAAAGGAAAGTTAAACTTTTCAATATACGGCTGCAATAATTATAGAGGAAAATGCTATTTATTCATTACTTTTAATTCCCGTTTGAAGAAGAATAAATCGAAAAGTGTTATACCGAAAGTATAAAGTTGAAGTTCAATATTGCTTGTCAAGTAAGTTCAAAATCAAAATAAAAAAGAAGAAAATTTGTTTTCTTGAATCTACTTTTTTCAGAAAAGTATACATACATACAATATGTTTTAAAACTAAAATAAACATTTTTAGTCCTTGAGTATAAATTTACTGAAATATTTTTTTAGTTAATTAATTTTTTCATGCGAAGAAATATTTAATTGTTAAAATCACGAGAACATAATTTATTACGTTTATGTATTCTAAAAGCTTATGTTAAAGATCGACTATATGCTATTCAATTTGCCCAAGAATTTTACTGCTTTAGGAGAGCATTGCAAAAACACAATTTAACTAATAGGTATTATCACAATAAGTTATGTTCATAAACTATATTAAAGGGAAACAAATATTTATCATTTAATGATATGAAACTTTTTCCTTTGAGGTAAAAATTGAGGTATATTTAATGTAATAAGTAAATCCTCTCATAAAATTTACTGAAACTAATATTCTTCATTGTCCGTCATATTATGATTCCAAACAGTTTAAATCAACTGAAACATGAAATAAAATAGTAAGGTTAACCATGAGGTGTGGAAGAAATTAGAGATTGCTTTGTAAAAAGTGTTAAAAATTTCTCATGAAATATTGTGATTATTATGTTCGTACATAATGTAATAAAAAATTCAATACATGAAATTCAACACATAGGTACTTTGTATTGCAAGTTATTAAACATACCTATATTTTAAAAACACATGTGCGTATCTAAGTCGAATTGTTATGTAATACATGATGAACAATAACATTACCAACACAACTTTCCTTCCAAATAACTTTCACCCAAAGATAAGGCCGCGGACAAATTATACACACTGGTCGCACGAGGAGCTGAAATAAGTCTTATAAGAAAGCCGGCCGGAGTAATTCTTTTCAAGTCAAAGCTGAAAGTAATGGATGTTGTTTGTCTAAAGCAGGCAGTGAAATGACATACAAGTTTACAGAATAGCCATATAAGATCTTTGACGCTTCTTATCCCGTCAGTGGACTGTATGCGAAGAACCAACTGCATCATGGCCCGCCGCCAGTTATATACTTACGTATGAATACACTTGTAAACAATGGTTTGTATACTTATGTATGTTGCCGACATCGATAGGTATTCTTTGGCAGCTCGATGTGGATTCATTCGAACATGTTTGCGCTAAACACGACATATTTTTAAATAAGAGTGACATCGCGCACTGAAAAAAGTTGCAGGTCTGTAATGCAACAGTGATACAAATATTACATAGTTAGAACATTTTCTGGAGCACAACATTCACTTTGGGTAATGCTAAGCTACTTGATAGGTACACTTTACCCGCTTTAAAAGTGATAACTTAAAAAAAAAGTGTACATGGAAGCAGACTCAGCCATATGTTTATTGCTGTTGTATTTGTCATAAACCTACTAAGTTCAATACGGCCTGTAAGTAGAACCCATGTTTTTTTACGACTTGTGTACAAGCTGTGGTTGTAAAGCGAATTTATATTCTTAGTTAACTAACGTCTATCATAACAAATTTGGAATAAGGCTTCCTTAATTTTTTTTCTAGAACGAAAATATCTGGAAATAAAAATCAAGGAAAAAAGCATGAAAGATTACGGATTATTTTTTTTCAACAACAAATAATTTATGGTTTAACTGCTTTGTGTACTATATAAAAACATAACAAGCTTTCAAAATGTTACATTTTTTTTGATTATCCGTTATAGTTATGTTTTGTTTTAACTCATAAATATTTAAGTTGATTGCCAACGTCACGAGTGTACAATAATTTATTTCACACCGCTCCGGGTTGCAGGTAAAGTAACAGGCGTGAAATTTGATCAGAAACGCGTTCTATTTATTCAGGCCCTTTAATTGGGCGTGACGGACCATGTGCCAAATATGTAATAATTATAAGTAAGTGAAGTATTACTTAAACAAAAAGAACTTGAATGCAAAATAATGGATCTAACAAAAATAATTTGCAAGGTTCTTTCGTGGATGTTGTAATGTATGGGCAATATTTACTTAATTTTGGTTTTTGGATAAACTATTTGTGGTTAGTAAAATTGTAATAATTTTGTATAATTGCTGTAAAAAAATTATTTCCTGCCCTTATTAATTAATCGAGCTGTAGAAATAAGTTTATCTGAAAATGTACGTAATCTTCATTAAACATTGCCACTATTTATACTTTTTAACTTCAAAATGGTTTTTGAATTTTGTAATTAATAACGTACCATCCATAATTACATATGTGAGCAATCGGTCACTGACCTCATCTTCAATACTCCTCGTGACTCCTGCGCCAGGAGGAACATATATATACTTCTGACTAGCTTATTTAATATAGATCTTCCCTAGTTTTTATTTTTTATTTATCATTCCATGAACATTTTTAAAACAGAGAAGACCATCAGATATCTATCCAACCAAAAAGCATAGAAAAATGACATTTAGTTTTCAAAATATGATTTTTCTTTTAGTTTAAGATACATTTTATATAAACCTACATTTTTAAGTATGAAAACTTTTGTAAATAGTTAACCATTTGGTTAATACCAGTATAAATTTTTCTTCAGCGTTGTAAGATGTGTAAAATCATTTTGGAAAACTAAAATAATTTTAAAAAATATTGGGTAGTATAATAATTGTTTTTTGAATATTTATTAAAAATAGAAGGAAAACACTGAAGTGTATGTTCATGTTAAAAGTTAAATATAAATTTTGTCGAATTAGCTAGCGAGACTGTAAAGTCACCAATGAATAGTTTGTACGACAACTTTCAACGTGTTGATTGATCAATTTCAATACTTTATTTCGTAATACATGATCTAGTATTGTACGCTTTAGGATATTAGTAGTTTAAAAAAAAGCTATGTTTTAGAGATACACGAATATACACACAGAGTAAGTCGAGCACATGGTACTGTGGCGAGGCACACTAAAAGCAATTCTGGGAATTTCTTTCGGTCACGGGATTATCTTACCGTTGCGGTTGTGGGTTGTCTCCCTCTCACGCACGCACACACAGGTAGCCTGCCTCCCCTCCGGGCACTGGTTCCCTCATCCCGCTACCTGAGCTGTGGGCTGCGAGCTGGCTTCGCCGAGCGGCAGCATGAGACGGTGGAAAACTTTCAGAATTTGCAGAAATTGCGAAAAAAAAATCTCGGAATTTAAAGCGATGACTATATGTTTTAAATACATGAATTTCTTCAGAAAAAAATTATCTTTTTGGCTAAACTTGTACTTTTTTTCTGTCATTATCCTAAGCAGTATAAAATGGCCCCAAAGTTGGACAAGTTGGTGATTTTGTATTTCATATTTTGATAGAAAAAAACAAAAATGTAAACGTATACAGACAATTCGTGTAGTATCTTCTCGTGGGTGAAAAATTTTCAGATTCGTAGTGTCGATCAATAAAGTCCCATCATTATTTAAAAAACATAGTGTTCCGCTAACTTCTGAAGCTACTAGGGAGGCCCCTTAATGCAAAACCACAGCACCAATGTAATGGACAGAACTGCAGGAATCCCTTTGATTTTAACCTGGAATTTAAATAATGTGTTCAGAGTCATGAAATATACTTGGAATAAAATGCAAATTAAGTGTGGAATACTATGTGAAATTTTAAAGGGTTCATAGTATTACGGTGACAACACATATTTCCATAAACTATAAACAATATATCTAAGAAACGCTATTAATCATAAACCCTTTTCCTTAAATCTAATTTAAATACAGTAGAACCCCGATTTAACGAAGTGCTATGGTTACCGAAAATGTTTACTCTAAATTGATGTTTCGTTAAATCCGATTTACCAATTTTCAATGACCCCCGCACTCATAATCACGTCCCTACGTTTCCATATCGTAGACAGGGTCGACGCCGATATCTTGTGCTGCCGTGCAATCTCAGACTTTGTCAACTTTCCATCTTAAACGTTTTTGATCTCGCTCGTACGTACGTACACCTCAGTCGTACGTACAGGTTTTCAGAAACCATGAAAAATTAGGCAAAAAAAAAATGAAAAGTGTAAGAAATTCGTTAAAGTTTATTAAAATACAGTCGCAACCTGCAGCGTTTATAACAAATACGAGCTACATACACATTGCGTCACAGTAAAAAATTAAAAAAAAAATGGCAGCAAAATTGATGGAAATTTACCGTCCATAGCGCACCGTACGCGGAGAAAGGTAATTAATTGTACTCGGTCAGCTGTTGTAACGGCGCGGCGTAGCCGCCGGCGGGCTCTCTCTGTTCGCTGAGCTGCGAATGCGCAGTATGACTCACTCAACACACCGCCCAGACTCGTGACCTTCCATCAGCAGCCAGCCAATAGAAGCGAGCTTAGCGGAAAAAAAAAAAAAAATAAAAGCTCCACCGCCCGTGTCCCAGTTTTGTCCAGTTCTAATACCAGTAACATAAACGAATCGTCAAAAAAACGTAACAAAGCCGATATCCAAAAACAGTAAATAAAGTCATGTACAGTAGAATACCGCCGATGCACACGGCAGTGTCTAGCCGAGCTCGGCGCGTCCACTATAGCACGAAAAGCCGTCTCAGCTATCATGTTATCTTACCCGCCCGCACGCACGAAAAGCCGCTGTGGTAGCTTCTGCGAGAGCGTAAGAAACTCGTCCGGCCAGGCTGGCGGTAGCGGCGGCTTGACGTCATACGTGACGTGACGCTTACCTCTCCCATCCCCTGCTAATTCTTCAAGGCTCATCCCTCCCAGAGCCACAAACCTTGTAAACCCCCCCCCCCCCCCCCCTTTACCCACTAACATTTCAACACATTCCCTCCCTTATTTCAACCTTCTGCAAGTTATTATGATAAAATTTGTTTATTAGTCACACAGCAGTTTCTGCTGAAAAATCACTAATACCTCGAATTTTATTGAATAGAAAAATTTAGCAGGGCCGTAAATATTTTTATTTTAATGCATAGTTACTTTTCCATCTGCATTCCGACGTGTTTTTTTATTATTATTTTTTTTTTACGCTGCGAAGGGACGTGGAAAAGATAATTGCTTGAGCTGTCAAAATAAACATCGCTGACGGCAAGCATCCTGTCAGTCTGTCGCTGTGATTATCTACTCCAAAAACATGTCACAGCATTTCAGGATAGCATTGTTCTTATATCTTTCGTTTATAGCCGAATGTTTTCTACCTGATCCACACAAGTTCCTTCGAAACGTTTTGAACGAAAATAACCAGCCGGCTAGCATAATCGAACTCGCGTGACGCGAATTCATTTAGTGCAAGTATTTTATGTATTTGGATATATTGGGGGGGGGGGGGGGGAAGTAAGAATTGGCCCGAAATCTCTATTGCGACCATTCCGTTTATAAGTCCGTTTTTCCGGAAACCGTGAGTGGTCGCATCATTGGGATTCTACTGTACCAATAAAAAAGCTAAGCAGGTGGTCAACAGGCAGTGTAGTCAATTCCAATCACAATCTGTAGTCAAAATCCAAGAAGAAAAGCAAAAAATCGAAGTCTGAACAGCACTTATAAAAAATGCATTCCAAAAACTAAACACCGCGCACAAAGTTCTTACTGAGAATAATGATAATGGCGTATTGGTGTGACGTGGTCACAAGTTGAAAAAACCTGGAGGATGGGAAAGGGAATATTTGGAAACGTGTTATTATTGGCTAGCACTGTTACTATGCGGGCGTGATTGGAATATAACGTGGTGAGTCAAACCTGGGCAAAGGAATGGGGAGGGGGATGCGGACAAAGAAACCCTTCATGACGTCATGTGTCGCGGACAGTCTATCTATCCAGGCGCGCGCAATGGCACGCATCTACGCAATTCAGTTACAGCGCCCGCAGTTTTTAAGCAATTTGAACTTTTTTTTTTTTCGTGTTTGGACAGATGATTTAAAGGCACATATTAATATATAGTACCTCTATTCTATTACAGACACCACAGAGTGTATTTTTTAATAAGTTTCCGTTACAATTTACTTTCATTTTTTGGAAATCTATATTATTATTTTAATAAATTGGTGTTTTTTGATGGTTCCTGAAAACCTTTACGTTAAATCGCTGTTTTCGTTAGATCCGTGTTCGCAAAATCGGGGTTCTACTGTAGTAGCAGGTGGTCTCTGTTAACACGGGCTCAGTTCTGTCAATACTATGCTAATTCTCTTGATTAGCTATCAAAACAAACATTGCAAAACATTATTTACTTATTTTCATAATCAAAACGGGATAATCTACGTATGATGCATCTATGGTGTTCTGAATATTTATCAGATTCAAGCTAACATTAATTTTAAATATAAAACTTATTATTTCAAAGGCTCAAGCTAAGTGTGTTCAGCGGTTCAGCAATTGGACCACTGGGTGATGAACTGTAATATAAGCACAAAATGAAACTCAACGAAAATTATTACATTTACTCTAGTATTCATAAGGTGAAAACAGACACCATTAGTTTTATGCTTAACATAACAACAAAAAGTTTGACTCACAATAACAATATTGTCAAGGTACAGAATAATATTTTAAATCCGTAAATGTTTAGTATGGTGTTTGACTATAACAAGGGGTACGAATTTCAGGCGTTTGCTTGGGGGAACAACCCACCTTAGTTTGATGTATACCGTAATATGTTGAAGTTGATGACCCTTTTGGAATAGGCCTCCATTCTGCGACGACTAACTATGAATGCGAATGACGGAAACCTACTTCCTTCGGGTTTGACAGTTCTGGGTTGACTAAGGCAGATAGAATAGGAATTGAAGTTCAACTCGGCAGTGATGTCTTCGTCTGCTATTTCTTGATACTCCACCAATGGAAAGACATCCTCCTTCGGGATGTTGTATTGGCATAAATTCTTCTTAGTTTCTTTTCGTTTGACGTTGTAGTAACTTCCGACGATGTATCCATCTTCTTAGAAGTTTCGTAATATTCTTCAATGATGTCTCTTATTATAATTTGTTGCAATGATAAAAAATTCAGAAATATCTATATTGCAGATATTCGTTAATCAATATAATGACGGCTTTCACTGCTTACAATAAATATCTTGAACTTAACCAGAAGTCTTTCATGCAGAAGCTCGTTTTCATGTCCTTTCCGTATGACAATAGAACAATTACTTTTTAAATGTAAAAATTTCTCATTTTTGTCCACGATTCTCAAAGATATGCCATATATACCCAAATCTAAGACGACCTCGAATCTAAGACGACCCCCAAACTACAGCCTCATGTTTTCAGGAAAAAAAAAATTTATTGTATTAAACACATGCCAACAAATTAGATATAAAATTGAAAATATGAATGTTACAAAGGATTTCAACCACCACTTTTGAAATACTGTTAACAGTTTATGTACAAACAGAAAGAAATACCTATATGGCTGGTACTGTAACTGTTGGAAACTGTTAGAGTTTCATTATGCAGATGCATCATCTTCATTGTTGTCATCTTCACTGCCTCTGACTTCAGCTTCAATTGAATCTTATTCCCACATGACACTATCTTCACTGCCATCCAATGCATTAAAATTGAAACATTTCTTGAAGCCTTTGATGATCACTTCCGATGAGATTGTGTCCCATGCAGCCTTAATCCACTGACACAAGACTGCTACACTTGGTTTTCTGATTTTGCCTGTTGGTGTTAGAGCATGGTTGCCTGCCAAGAGCCATTCATAGTACAGCACTTTTAGACGGTCTTTAAACCTGCAGCTTTGAAGTCATGCCTCCAGGAATAATAACAAGGTCGGTGTTCATACCTTTAATACATGATCTCACCTCTGGCATTAAATGTTCTTTGAATGCATCTAACACTAACATCCCTTTATTACCATCATCTTGAAGTTTTTCATAGAATTCTCTTTCCCTTATAGTAAAACGGCTTGCAGACGTACCGCTAGTGTCCAGGTGGTCGGCCATTTTCACATAATAATTTGTGTTAAAATGTAAATAACATAACTCGCGGAACCATTCGTCCAACTGAAAAAAATAATGACAGCAAGGAAGTCATGGAGAAGGACGTACTGTATAACCTACATTAATGTTTTTGTACAAGAAACTAGTCGATAAGATGGGCGCCATCTTGTGCCATAGAACATTCCAAAAACATCAGTCATAACATGTGCAGCCAGTAACTACTGCATAACCCGAAAACATTGACCCAAAATAGGTATGTTTACCTAAAAATCAGTGTATCTGAATCTAAGGCGACCCCTTTGTTTTGAATTATAAATTATGGTAAAAAATGTCGTCTTAGATTCGGGTTTATACGTTATACTGTATAGTAAGTTCAAACAAAATATAAATAATTAAACAAGCGCAACGCTTAGAGCAATAACTTCAGGCAAAACATATTTTAGTGCAGTAAGAAATTATAAAGAACAATAAATTGTGTTAAAGACATGTAAGGCAATTGTAAAAAAAAAAAAGTATAAATATTTTATTATTTATTTTGCAATATAAAACTTCTATAAGAGCGCAACCATTTGCCTCTATAGGTTGAGCGTACAATTTCTGCAAAGTGTACTCTAACACGCGTATTGACGATAAAAACTCATTTCCACACCACTAGGCCTAATCCACATAATGCACTTATTACAATTTTCAGTGCAATCTGCTTGGCTTCGTTATTCTTGATGGTCCAGTTTCTGCGGGTTAATTGTCTCCAGAACCGAGCAAAACGTTACAAAATAAATATTAATATGTATAATTATTCTTTGTTTTCTCTCTACCACAAGCAGGTCAAGAACTTACTTAAATATGACTTATCCTAAAAAGTTCTGGCATTACGTCAAAGTACTTAAACACTGTTTTTATGAACATCATGCACTTAGGCAATCGAGTTGTATCTAGTGTTCCTGTGGTACTATCTTTTATTTTTGCTGATATTTTTCTAGTGATTGTGTGTCCTCTAATTATAAGTAGTGGTGCACCGATGCGGATACCGATTAATCGTAATCGGTGATTATGGGTACTTTCCAATTAATTGTAATCAGCGATTATCTTAACGATTACTTTGCCGATTATCTACGTCCCGGCAAAATTAAGTAGGTTTTTACCGTGTAATATTTTGTAACACATTTTAGGACGAAATACTGTAATATTTGTATATATTATAAAATACATCTAACTTCGTCAGATCTTGATTACAGATATTTCGTTAAGTATAATAAATATAATTTCCACAAATAAAAAATACATTTTTCCTACACGTTTATTTACGTTTCGTCTTTTGTTCTGTCTTTTTAGTGGCCTTGTACATTACCTATAGCCAGAGATGTAAAATAGATGGCACGCAATATAAATACCACAAGCAGTTGCAGTGGATTCTATGACGATCAATCTTTTCGAGTCGTAGTAGCGGTTCAAAATCGCGGTCCTGATACCTTCTATAGTTTATCACTGTGTTTTACATTTTACCAACTCGTTATGGGCGTCTTTGTTAACATTATCCGTTGTTGTGTTTATTGTATGTGACGTGAAAAGTGAAAAAGTATTTATAATTTTATATATTCAGTCAACATAAATAAAATTACATGTGCTAGAATTGGTTTTGTGTCATTTTTATATAATTATAGTGAGATGGCGAGTAGGGAGAAAAAAAGTGAAGTGTGGAAACATTTTTCTATAAACTCAAGTGAAAAAAATAAAGCAACATGTTTACATTGTTAAACGGTAATTTCTCGTGGTGGTGGTGGTGGTGGTGGTGGTGGTGGTGGTGGTTGTAGTGGACTGACCAATCAGCAGGGATATACTACTATTAACCTATGGAACCACGTCAAGCAAATGCATCCTGACAAATTAGCGGAGAAGTGTGCTAATGTAACCATAGATGATTGTGAATTGTGATACAGATGGGGTTCCAAGAAAAGTAATGAAATTGGCTTAAACAAAAATAACATACATCATGGAAAAGAAAATACTGTATGATGTGAATGTCCCAAGAGCATTAGAACTGACACAGTTTATAGCTGAAATGATTTGTGAAGACATGCAACCTTATGTGATAGTTGATAATAATGCTAGTTTTCCGCAACAAAACCTTACCCATTGTAAATTACAATTATTAGACTGTAGTTCAAGTTGTTTACAGTAACAAATATAAATAGAAATTAATTTAATTTAAACTTTGCAATGACTTAATAGTGTATATTATATATTTTTATACTGTTATTATAACTGTATGGCCTATTCTCAATTTTACCTAATCTTGTTATTAAATTCACATGGGAATAAAAATTTTTGTGTGCATTATTACACTTAAAAAAATTTGTTCATTATAATCGGTAACTGAATCGGTATCTGCCGATTATTACTCTCATAATCGGTAATCGAATCGGTAATCGGTAAAGTCATATCGGTGCACCACTAATAAGTAGATACAGGTGTTTTCTGTGAAAAAATTTGCACAATTTCGTTACTTTTTATGAGATGATTTCGGTATATTTTTCGCTATTTTATCAGTAGTTTCGTCAAAAATTTTGTTCATTTTAAAACTGCAATATGAGGTTTATAAATATAAGTTCTACATTAATGTGTTTAATATGTCATTTAAGAGTAGAACTACACAGTTTCATACATAACTTTACCAAATATTTGCACAGAACAAGCAACAATTCAACAACTATGCAGAGCATTTCCGTATTCTACTGGCAGGCGGCAAGTTCCCAGCGCCTTAAAAAAATAAATAAAAAATAGTGGTGGATAATTAAAATGTGTTGTAAAATTTTTATTGTAACATAATTAAATGTAACTCTCTCTTATACAAACCACAAAAATAAATACTTTTCTAGACCTATATATGCCTTTTAAACTCTGTAACCTGTAAGGCCTACCACAATTCCGAGCATGATAATTCACAAGATATTATTGCACAATTTATACAAACTTTTTTGTCTGCATTGTTCAGGTTTTGTCAACCGTCAAATTGAAGTAGAAATAACGCCATTACCAGATCTAAATTCAGCATTTCACTGGTTCAGTAAAGCCAAATTTTTCAGTGTGTTTGACCTAAACTCGGCTTATCATCAAATACCACTAACTCCAGAGTCAAAACACGTCACAGGTTTCTGCGTTCCGTGGAATCTCTACCAATACAAAGTAGTACCTTTTGGTCTAGCCACAGGCGCGCAAGTGTTAACACGCCTTCTAGACCAAATTTTCGGCGACCTGAAATTCAAATTCGTTTTTAATTATCTTGATGACGTCGTTGTTTATTCAGAAACTTTTGAAGAGCATATTGCTCATTTGCAAGAAGTTCTTGAGCGACTACGTAAAGCCGGCCTAGCTGTCAATACAAAGAAGGTAAAATTTGCAGTGCAGGAAATTTCTTTCCTCGGACACCTGATTTCAAGTCGAGGAGTAACCATAGACCCTAGTCGCACACAAGCGATAAAGGATTTCGAACCCCCTAAAGATGCTAAAGGAATTTCCAGATTTATCGGCATGGCAAATTTCTACGCTAAATTCATACCTAATTTTGCTGAGCATGCAGCACCACTGAATGCTCTACATAAGAAAAATTCAGTTTTTAATTGGGGTCCAGAACAGGACAAAGCCTTTGATTTCCTAAAACAGGCAATAGCTAGCCCTCCAGTGCTCAGAATGGCTGATTTCAGTAAGCCTTTCATTCTGCAAACCGATGCATCCAGTGTGGCCATTGGTGCCATGTTATCCCAAGATTTCGATGGCTGCAGGCAACCTATAGCTTTCGCCTCCCACACCCTAACACACCAGGGGAGAAAAGCCTCCTCGGTGTACGAACTTGAGTGCCTTGCCGTAGTTTTCGGCATAGATAAGTTTCGGCCATATCTAGAACATAAAGAATTTCTACTAGAAACAGACAACCAGGCCCTTGCTTGGCTTTTAGCCCATCCGAAGCAACTAGGTAAATTAGGTCGCTGGATTGTAAAAATTGCTTCTTTCAAATTCAACATCCAACATATTCGTGGTTCATAAAACATCGTGGCAGACACTCTTTCTCGAAAGTTAGAGAACCCTTCCAACTCCGATATTCAGGAAAACAATCCCATTGCCTGCCACGCATTGTTAACAGATTTTCCACTAGCATTTTCCGACATACAATCCAATCAAAATTCTGATCCACAATTGTCAGACATAATTAACCAAATAAAATCAGTCTCCCCTCCAAAATATTACAAACTTTCAAAAGGCATACTTTACCGAAGGACACAACAAGGAAAAAGATTCAGAATAGCCCTACCTCAAAATCTCAGGGACATGGTTTTCCAGTATTACCACTCGTCACCTTTAGGCGCACATTTAGGAATTTTCAAAACGATTGAAAACATTCGCAGGAATTTTATCTGGGACGGGATGCACAAGGATATTACACAAAGGATAAAACTGTGCAAATTATGTGCATTGAGTAAACCTGCGCAGCAGACCCAGTTCGGCTATTTAAGTTCTGACGTGGCCGAAAGGCCCATGCAAAAGCTTTTCATAGATTTTGTGGGACCCTTCCCAAGATCAAAGGACGGAAATACAATGCTTTTGGTATGCGTAGACGCCTTTTCAAAATTCATGTGGCTAATTCCAGTCAGGAGAGCCACGCCCAAAATTACCATTCGAGCCCTACAAAACAACATTTTCAAAATTTCTGGAGTTCCTTCCATCATCGTTTCCGATAATGCCACAAACTTTAAATCGACTCTTTTCAAAAACATGTGTTTTTCACACGGAATACAGCATGTAACCACTACACCATACTATCCCCAGCCTTCGCATGCGGAGCGTTTCAACAGTAACCTCCGATCTGCTCTCATAGCATTTCATGCGAACTCGCAGGATAAATGGGACTCTAACCTCGTGTGGTTACAATTGGCTTTCAATTCGGCCAGACATGAAGGTCACAAAACAACACCGTTTGAACTCATGTTTACCTACCAGCCCAACACCCCACTCTCTAATCAATGGTCTTTGAAAGAGTTACTACCAGACGACCCGAGGAACATTAAGGAAGTCTGGAGTAGAGCTCGTAGAAACCTGCACTTAGCCCATGAGGCAAGTAGACAGAAATATAACAGAAAACATTCTCCCAATCCCTACAGACTAGGTGATTTGGTGCTGTGCAAGGCACACACCTTAAGCAAGGCTATCGACAAGCGATCAGCCAAGCTTTCGTATCGTTGGAATGGCCCCTGGCAGATACAACGATTCCTCACGCCAGTAACCGTCGCTCTAGCCGACCATAGTTCTGGCGAATTTCGCTTGCGCGCCCACATCTCCCAAGTGAAGAAGGTGCACCTTGACATCACTACTTTCCTTACACAAGGAACAGCGCTAATATTCCAGCATGCCATACTCAACACACAGTGTTGATATTTCAAAAAAAATTCCTAGGTCCTAATTATAAGAAGAAAAAAAAAACATGGTACTAGTTCATAAGATATTTAAGTTAAGAAGTGTTAAGGTGTCTAGTTTTAAGTGGCGCCACTTATTCAATAAGTTATCTGTAAGTTTTAGCTCTTATTTAAATGTGTAAGAATTCTTATCGGTTGTAAGTAGTTTACTACAGTAGATCCTGGTACACTTAGGTTTTTGGTGGCTCAAGATGGCCACCCTGACTCCGTCTTTCAGGGGGGAAGTATGTGCCGTTTCAGTGCCACTTTCAGGCACAAATGTACGAATTTAAATTTAATTTTTAATTTTTAAAGAAAGAAACCAAATAATAAATTTGTATTTTTTTATTTTATTTAATTTTGTTTCCATTACTGTACACTTCGACATAATCTTGTGCTACCCAGTGCACCTGTGCTTGTTCGCAGGCTTCAATTAGATACTGGTTGCTGATGATTTGTGATCGCAGCATCTCGGCCGCGGTTCGCGTCACGTTTTCCCTATGTAACAGAATGACTTTCGTGTTAGCGAACGATACCCCAAGCCCACTGCTAGCATCTTTCGGAGGCAAGCATACGTAAGGGTTTTGCCGTCACGTACTGGACTAGGTTACAGCCAGCGGCGAAGCCTCGGGACGGTCCACATGACGCCTTTCCCAGGCGATTTAGCAAATTTAAACCCCCCTCCCCTCATCACCCACCGGTGGCTTCACGGAAACTCCAACCCGGAGCATCGACCCCCAGTGAACCCAGGCGGGGACATTGTCTCTTCAAGGACTTTCGCCCTTGTCAAACAGAGCCCTCAGCGAAGTCTAGCGGCGGGAAAAATCCCTAACCTTGCTCTGAGCACTGGTCGCGAGCGCGCCCACTGCACTCTAGCGGACGTTTCTGTGACCCTCCAGGCAGGTTCTCGTCTTGCCCGCCAGAGTGCACTACTCATCCCTCTCATAAGAGACAGCTTGTCACAATCGACCTTGCCAGCAGTCGCAGTGCGATTGCGATTTTAGTTCGCCTACGACTCGCGTGAGAGCGCGGCGAACATGTTGCAGTCTGCTTCGCCCCTTCGGGCATCTCCGGACACCTTCGGGCAATCACCACCCCCTCTTTCTTTGGCTGGGGGCAGTTGCTTCCTTTAATTAGGCACCCCGACGCCATTTTTTGAAGATTCGGCGGGCAGCATCTAGTCTGTGCGGACCACGCGTCGCTATCCGCGAGAGTTAATCTCCGTTGTTTGTCCCAGACTCGACACTACGTCATGTAGTCGCCAACGTCAAGGCATAGAGGCCTCAATTTTCTTATTTTTAAATTTTGCTGCCCGCAATAGTTTTTTTTGTTAATCTAAATTATTTCATTTTCTCTAATCATGATTACCGCGAACTTCCATGCCGCTAGCTGCATTCCCTGCTCCTGGAGGCAGTCTACATGAACTTCACCCCGCTGTTTTGGGTAAGTGGTCGTCATCCCTACCCCCCACCCCTTTTTTTTTGCCTTTCACTGGGCATAGTCTTGCCCAGGCTTAGCCGCCTGTTAACCAGTCTAAGTAATTTGGGACTTTGGTTGCAGGCGGGGTCCAAAATCAGCCTCAAGGTTTAGCTCCAAGTTGAGGTCCAAAATTAGCTCCAAAATTAGCTCCAAGTTCAGCTTCGAAGATTATCTCCAAAATTAGCTGCAAACTCCAAAATTAGCTCCAAGTTTAACTCTGAGATTAACTCTAAGTTTCTTCTCAAAAATGATTTCTTCTGGACTTTAATCTGCCGAAACCTCCGGTGCCAGGACACAGGATATAATTAAATTTCAATGTAATTGTTTCTTTCTTTTGAGCCTGCGAGCTAACTTAAAACCAGTATTAAGTTCAAGATGTATTATGGTGTTACTTTTATATGTATTTTGTTGCCATTTTGTAATCAATATGTTTTAATACCAATGTAATTAAAAGATAAAAACAAAAGTAAATTATTTTAGTAAAAAGGGCACTTATATAAATCAAACCACCAGTCTTGTTATTTCATTATTATTCATCCCCGATCCACATAGCCTACTAGAGTTTCTAGGAGGTTATAAATAAAATTCTTTTATACGACGTCTGGGCACCTCTGTGGTTATTGTTGTTATTGTTTTGTTTTCTGGGCTGACGCTTCCAAGGCCTTAATTTAATTATTCATTGTTGAGTGTTTACCTGCAGCCCAGCCCACACCTGTTGTTTCTTTTTCTGCCCAAGAGGGGGGTTAATCCAAACATGATGTCACTGCATTTTCTAAAGTACTCTTTCAAACAATTTTCTTGGCTATCACTGAACACTTGGGATGGCTTACTGCAGGGGTCGGCAACATGTCGATCGCAATCTACTGGTAGATCACGAGACAATATTTAGTAGATCACGAGCGTTATTGAAAATTCACGAATTTTTCCAACCACTACGAACCACTGCAAGTCTTAAATGAAATTTAAACATCAAGAATATAACAATTCTTCGTTAGCTGATTGAGGAACAATTTAAAAATACACTTCATTCGCGAATGATACCGGTAGGTATAAAGCTGTTTCCGCCAGTACAATAAAATAATGTGTTATTTTGCAAATGGTTTTTGTTATGTAACGAAAATATAAACAAACACGATACTCAGTTCAGCAGTGTAGCCATCTTGATCTCATCTTATAGCAAATGTCACGGATGTGGGGCCACATTTTGATGTTTTCTACACGCTAACAGAAAATGTATTGAAAGCGAAATAAGAAATAAATATTGCGCTTAGGAAGTTATAATAAACTTATTTTCCGAATTAGATATTTTCATGCAACGTACTTAGAGAATTTTTGTGGGTACATATATGTTGGCAATCCTGCTAGAATAAAAAAGTAGTTTAAACGTTTCCTTGTTTATAACGGTTAATAACTTCAAAACCATCAAGTATATAACGAAAATAATGGCTTTAATCGTGATGTTTATTTAACGAATGCCTTTTAAAAATACACAGCCACAGTTTATGCATACGTGTATGACGAACCGATGTTAAAAAAATAAACGAATTTGTTTTTTTTTTTAAACCAGTGTCGTCTTGTGATGACACCTCTTATCCCTGATCGTATTCACAGCCGTTGATTTATAACTCCAAATACTCTAAACAGGACACAACTGCGTGTAAATATTGTTTTCTGATATTCACGTGACGATTGTTGGCCGTGCAACAACGTTTACTATTACATTTATTTTAAGCCCACATTTCTTAATTATTGACTGGTGTGATAAGTTAATCACTTATGATGAGTGCACCAAAGAAACAAAAGACTTACAACTTCCATGCATGACTTTTTTGTCACTGAAACAAACTGCAAATGCATTTGTTTACTGTGCAAAGTAAATATTGCATTCATGAAAAATAGTAATGTACAAAGACATTTAAAACAGTACATTCAAACATAAATAAAGAGTTTCTCCCGATCTCAGAACTGAGGCGAGAGAAAATTAAGAAACTGAAAAATATGTTGTCATTACAACAACACATGCTTACGAAAGTGACAGATAAGGGCACAGCAGCCACAAGTGCTTCTTATCGCATTTCTTATGTGTTGGCAAAACATAAGAAGCCATTTGAAGACGGGGAGTTAATTAAAGAAGCATTTCTTGAAGCTGAAATAATGGCAGCTATTCAGTCCCTGCAACTTTCAGCTAGAATTGTCACAAGAAGAGTTGAAAATATGACAAGTGATGTCATACATCAAATAAATAAAGATTTGGATGCATGCTGCTACTTCTCTCTCCAGCTGGATGAGTCAAATGATGCAACTGGCATTGCTCAGTTGCCAATATTTTCCCGACTTGTATTCAACGACTTTTCAGTCTAAAGAAGAATTGTTGAAACTGATTCATTTGAAAGGCCATACTAGAGGTGAAGATATTTTTTTTGCAGTGAAGCAGTTTCTTATATCTGACAAAATACCAATTCACAAGCTTGTGAGCATTACCACTGATGGAATGCCTGCCCTTATTGGTTCAAATAATGGCTTCTTGGCTCAGTGTCGAAGAGATAAAAGCTTTCCAAAATGTTTGTCATATCATTGCATCATACATCAGCAATCTTTGTGTGGAAAGTTCTTGAACATGAATGAAACCATGAAAGTAGTTGTGCAGATTGTTAACAAGATACGGGCCCATCCTCTCCAAAGACGACTCTTCAAAGATTTGCTGGATGAATTACAACTGCAGTAAGGAGAGCTACTTCTGCATTGTGAGGTGCATTGGCTGAGTAAGGGCAAAGTTCTTCAACGATTCATTCACCTGCTACCTGCTATTACAGCATTTTTGAAAGAACAGGAACACTCCATGGCAAATCTTCTTGAGGATGCAAGGTGGCTTCATAATTTAGCTTTCTTGGTTGATCTCACAGAAAACATTAAACTTCAAGGGAAAGATAGGGAAATGGTTGAAATGATATCTGAAGTAGATTCTTTCATTGAAAAACTTAAATTTTGGGAGAAAAGCCTAAGAGGAGGTGATTTAAGGCACTTTCCTACCCTGAAAGCTCAAGTAGAAGCATTGGAGACCCCATATGAAAGAGAAGAACATGTAAAACTTTTGTCTCATATGAAAAATGATTTTGACTCCAGATTTTCAGAATTCAAAAAGATTTCTCTGATATCCCAGTTTGTCTCTTTTCCATGGGCAAACCTGAATCTTGAGGAGTGTACTTCCTCAATGGAGACGACGTTCAACATTGATAGAACTGCTACAGATCTCGAAATTATTACATTGAAAAATGACTTGCGTGTGAAAAGTGTTGCACAGCCAAAGACCTGTTGGCAAGTCATTCCTCAAGAGAAGTATCCAGTGCTCACTGATGTTGCACTTCGAGTGAGAGCCTTGTTTGCTTCAACGTACCTATGTGAGTCTTCATTTTCCAATATGAACTTCATCAAAAATAAGTACAGGAGTAGGATAACTGATGAACATTTGGAATCATGCATTCGTCTCAGTATAACCAGCTATTCACCAAACGTCAAAGCTATTGTTAAGGAAAGTTCCTGCCAAGTTTCCCACTAAGTGGAGATATTTTTCAATGTTATTTCAATTTTTAGTGTTTCGTCTATAACTAACAGACCTCATTTAATTCAGTTATTTCTGTAATTATTTCTTTATGCACTGTAACCATAAAAAGTAGGGTATTTTAAAACTACCAGGAAAAACCAAATAGAGACTATTTTGTAAATGTGTGAAAGTAAACTTGTTTATGTATAATCAATAAAACAGAACAGTAGATCATTTCAACATGTGGCGACTTAACAGTAGATCACCTACATTTCCAGGTTGCCTACCCTTGGCTTACTGTAACCACAACAAAGAGGTGTGTTGTCTTTTTCTTATCAAGGGTTTAGTGTTTTATTTTTATGGAATATGAAAATGTTGAATAATGAATGTTATATTCCTTGGAAATGTTTCTGATGGAGAAATCACTGAACCTTGATTTTCTAAGACAAGTTTTGCAGCCCTTTCCATGATATCCGGTGGTGTACTTTGTCTGTTTGTTTGTAATTCCTCATTTTTTCCTTAAAAATATAAATATATGAATAGGTAACCAAACACAGTGTGCTGGCCTGAATGACTGACTTTCCTTCACTACTATATTTTTACCTTGTTAAGGCAGAAAACATCATGGATTTTTTCAGCTACCTCAGGGTGGCCACTCAACCGGGAAATCGGGAAATCCGTGAAATAACCGTGAATTTTCGTGAGCACCGGGAATACCTTGAAAAATCCAGGAATTTTCGTAGAGAGTCGGGAACGTGTATGTGCGGGATTTTTCATCATGAAATGTATACGCATCAGCAGTAAATAACCTTAGCTTTCCCATACATTTGTTGTATAAACTCTTTAAATAATAATTATCTTATTAAATGTAAGTTAAAATAACGCATTATGATGGCGAGTAACCACAGTTTTCGATGTCTATTAAAAAAAATGTGACGAGTCTGCTTGCGCAGGTACGCACGCGCACAGCGATCGATCGATATTTCTCCCAGCATGCATTCTAGCAGTCAAGTCACATGACTTGTTTGCTTCCTCGTTCGCACGCGCGCTTCGCCATCTTTGTTGTACAGTTTTAGTGCTCGGACAAGGTTATACGATTTTCTACGCAAGTGAAGTGTGTTAGATGTTGGAATATTACGTTTAGAAGTCCATACACGCAGCATTTGAGGATTTATCAATTGAAGTATTTTTGTGCGTGGCTCAAGTCCGTCTTATGTTTACAGTAATCGTTTAATATAAATCGCCGCATTTGAGTTTGATTTTGCATATATTTGTTTTATGATGAATATATCCTATTTACGTGAACAACAGAAAGAGTTTGATGTAACAACTATTTGTTTTATGATGTAAATATAACTATTTTCTGTACAGTAAGGTTATGTGATCTGCAACAGTGTGTAATTAATATGCCGAAGTGTTCTGTTACTACGTACAGTGATAAGTACAAAGATGAATTTGAGTGGGTGGAAAGGGACCCCAAGTGTAGTACAAATGCATTGTGCAAATTGTGTAATGGAAAAATCAATATTAGTAGTATGGGTAGAACCGCCCTTGTTAGTCATGCTAAAGGTGCAAAGCACACATTTGCGGCAGCAAATAAGGCAAGATCTTTACCAATGGATGTGTTTGTTAAGAAAAAACAAGATTTAAAGCCTACATCTTCGGTTGTAACACTTACACCATCTTTAGATTTGCCTTGCTCAAGCAGTGTAGTTCCGGCATTAAAAACTTTTCTTGTTAACGAAGAAACGTCCAAGGCAGAGATTTTATGGTGTTTAGCAAGTGTTATGTTTCATTTATCATTTAGGAGTGCTGCTGGTTTGGCATCTTTGCTACCCATCATGTTTGCTGACAGTACCATAGCTAGTAAATTGCAGATACAGAGAACAAAGTTAGCTTAAACAGTAGTACATGGAATAGCTCCTTATTTCACTGAAAAACTAAAAAATAAGTTAAATAGTTGTCCTCATGTTGTTTTGGCATTTGATGAAAGCTTGAATAAAATCTCCCAACGTCAGCAAATGGACATTCATGTCAAATTTTGGGACGATAATAACAATGAGGTAACTAGTAGATACTTCACTTCTGCTTTCCTTAATAAGGCCTGTGCCAGTGACCTTCTGAGAGCTATTCAAGAATTAGTCCCTCCTCAGCTTCTTGAGAAAACCATTCAAATTTCTATGGATGCGCCAAATGTAAATCTTAAAGTAGTTAAAGACCTTGAATATGTTTTACATGAAGGGAATGTTGATGCTCCTTACTTTCTTCAATTAGGAACATGTGGTCTGCACACTGTGCATAATGCTTTTAAGACAGGTGTTACATCTACAGGCTGGAAGTTGGTTCAGTTTTTAAGGGCATTGTACAATTTGTTCAAAAATTCACCTTCTAGGAGAGGAGATTTTATAAGTTACACAAACTCATCCAGATTCCCCCACAAGTTCTGTTCAGTTAGATGGGTGGAAAATGCTAAAGTGGCATCCAGGGCTCAGGCTATGCTACCTGACTTACTTTTGTACACTAGCAATGTTACCAAACAAAAGAAAGTTCCAGATTGTGAAAGTTACAGAATTGTTTCTGAATTTTTAAATGACAAACTTCTTGGGCCTAAATTAGCTTTTTTTAGTGCCATGGCAGCAGAAGTGGAGCCTTTCCTTAAGGAATTTCAGAATGAAGCTCCAATGGCTCCTTTTCTGTATAGTGCTCTTCATTTGATGGTCAAATCTGTAATGGAAAGGTTTGTGAAATGAGATATAATTGAGAACAAAGACATCACGAAGATAGATCTAACACTCAGTGACAATCTTATATTTGCAAAGAATGTTGACTTGGGATTTTCCACAAAAGATGCATTAAATAACTCTAAATTACATGTGAAAGATGTAGATATTCTTCATTTCAAACATGACTGTGTCAAATTCTACAAATCATTTGTACAAAAGATTCTTTCTAAGTCGCCTCTCTCATTTAGGTTATCAAAGAATGTATCCTGCTTGGATCCAGCAGTAATTTGTGCTAGTCCCACATTAGCTCAACACAGGATGCAAAAACTTTTAGAAGCACTTGTTGAGAAGAGGTGGATGGCTGGTTTGTTAGCAGACAAAATAAAAAGTGAATTTAGGGAGCTATGCAAGTTACCATATCTGCTGGAATCTGTAAAATCGTACAGAAGAAATGAAGAAAGGTTGGATAAATTTTGGATGCAAGTGGTTGATGTTGATAAGCTTTCACCAAATCTTACATTGTTGGTTAAAATGATGCTGATTATGTCCCATGGAAATGCATCGGTGGAAAGGGGCTTTTCAGTAAATGCAGAATGCCTTGTTGAAAATCAACATGAAGAGAGCCTGATAGCATTAAGAGAGGTGTATGATTCTGTATCAATTTTAGGGGGCATAGGAAAAGTTCTAATTGATAAAAGTCTTATCCATTCGTGCCGGAATGCTCATGCGAAATATGTGGAACTCTCAGAAATCAAGCGAAAACAAAAGCATGAAGAGTCAGTTGCTATCCAAGAAAAGAAAAGGAAAGCCTTAGAAATTAAGGAATTGGAAGCCAAGAAGGCTAAACTGCTAGCAGATGCAGCAAAAGCAGCTGCATTAATTGAAGATGAGATTTCAATGAAAAGAAAGTAACAAGTAAGTTGTCCATTTCCTGTTATCTTCTAAGTGTATATACCTAATTGTAATAATTCCTATGTAGTTCAATAATTTTACGGCGTTAAAAATATTTTACAGCCATTGTTTGTTGTGATTTATAATTTTCAAGTTTGTTGCCATGCAATTTCAGTGAGTTGAGAAAACCTGGAAAAAACCAGGAATTTAAAAATGTCAAATGGGTGGCCACCCTGTACCTTAACTTGAGGCTTACCATAATGCGACAACTAGCAAAAGAACCTAAGCAGCCAGCAATTTAATTGTGCGAGAAGGCTCTTTTGTTTTTTGTTGCACTATAACAAATAGACAAGTTGTCATTAAATATGGTCAAGAACCAGAAAGCTACTTCAATTGAAAGAGATTACTTTTAAAATGGATATAGAATTATTAATAATGCTGCAACATAAGACTGCAGATAGGCAAATAATACTCGCAGATACAAAAAAAAATACTATCAATTAGGGATGGGGTGAATCCTGATTTCCTCGAATCCGAATCCTAACTCAAATCCTCGACTGGAATTGCCAAATCTCAAACCCAAACCTGAATCTTTTAACAAATGATGTCCACATTTCTAATGTGAGTGAGATATTTTTGCATCACAAAACAGACATGCAGCTTTGGTGGTGTCGGATTTGTCCAGAACAAAATTTTCCCATACGTCCGACATCTCTGATTGTGATTTACGTCACGTAAATGACTTTAAATCACCATTCACAACGAAAGTTAACACATGTTACATGGAAACATTCAATTCAGTAGAAAAACTCGCACAGATAAAATCAATACCGATAACAAATTAATAAACAAACGAGACGAGACGCCATACTTCGTGTGTGAATTGCGTGTTGTGAATATTGTTTTGTTTGAGCTTCGTTTCTGTTGAAAACTTTTACGTTTGTTTGTAAACTATTTTATTCATTTATATTCTTAATTAAAACATAACAAAAAAAAATTCTCATAAATTCTCATAAATTCTCATAAAACGGAACAGTGTTTGATGAGTTCGAAGATAATGCAGCTGACGATGCGCTGCGGTCGCGGGTTGTGAGTGGAAGTTTGGGGCTTGATTAGGTTATGGCGCAAACTGTAAAAATCAATAATACTTTTGCATCACTGCTTGTATTTTGAAAAGTGGCAGATTATTAATAAATTCTTAAACTGTTGTATGTAGGCAAAACATAATATCAACACAGCTTAGGCTGAGTACATTCTTGTTTATAACATCTGATGCCTTCCTAACCTCAAATATGTTGTGCTTTTACTGTTTCTTGTGTATATAAAGAAAAAAAATTTTTCTTGAGAAATTTCAGTTTTAGTACAGATTAGCGGTTAGGATTTTTTCTATAAATAACCCATACAAGCAGTTTATGCATAATAAATAAATAAAAAACACCGAATCCTTTGACGAACCCTATATCAGACCTGCCGAAACTTCGAATCCCTAGGATTCGGCGGATTCGGCGGGTATTGGATTCGGTCGCCCCATCCCTACTATCAATATTACGTACTTATTCAATTTTAGAACTTAAATTTCTGGGCAAATATATATTTTATGTACCTATTATTAAACATAGTTTAAAATCAAAATGTAGCCTTGTTGTAGTGAAGAATTAAAAGTTAATTATATTTATTCTTTTATACATGACGTAGTGAAGGACACAAAATTAACTAATACCGTGTAAAATCATTTAATGCAGTGTAAAATTAATTACCACAGTACTTAGGCAACATTTGCTTATAATGATATAATTTTTATTCAGTATTGTTACAATCTTATATACTATTAAAATCATACCTAATTGCACATGAAATTATATGTGGTTACCTCTAAGTTTGAAAAGAAGTTTCATTATTAAAATAGTAAAATCTACTTCGGAGCATTCCATGGGGCACGTTGCACCATGACTGGGGAAAGTTGCAACACGTTGCAAAGTGCCACGCAGTTTACTCATAAATATAATCTTGTCTTGTGCACAGTTTTCAACACAAAAATAAAACTTATACTATTATGAATATGTTCTGCTATGAATAAGCTATCAGCCCGGCACTGTGTTTCACCAGTAAAGTACAAGTTTAATGGTCAACCAAAACATTTATAAAAAGAAAAAACTTACTTACCAGCACAAAAAATTGATTTTTCCGTGTCACCTGAAGAATAACTTCCAGTGCCTTCAACTGACTAGCCAACTGATGCGTTCTACTAGTACATTATTTCACAGCACTTGTTCTGATACACGCCGAGAAAAGTGAGCTGTTGCAACCTACCCCTGTTGCATTGTGCCCCGTATACCACTAACAATGTACAGACTTGTCTTGATACATTGAACTAGGCATTTGCTTAAAGTAATTAGGTACAGTTACCTTGATGTACTCAGTCATGTGACCATGTTTGCTATATTACCCCCGGTTTACCTGGTTGTTTTTTTGGTTGCTTTGATAATGTTCAAATTTCATATCTGTAAAAACATGGAGTGTATATTCATGCTATTGTATGAAAATCACAGTGATTAAAATTTTTTATTAAAACTCTGTTTAACTGTAAAGTGCCTAAATTAAATTTAAAATTACAAGATTGCTGTTTTTCTAAATAGAAAAAGAGAACATTTTGCATGTTATTTAAATGGTTTTCTATGAAAATGATGCACTTTATTTATTATAACTAGCTGCCCGACCCGGCTTCGCACGGCTATACTAATGGAAAAAAGTTAAGCCACATCTCCCATTTACAGTAAATTAAAAAAAAAATTCAGTGAAAATTTATTACAATGCTGTATAATGTACCGGAGAGAAAATGAATAGCACCGATGGTTTCCCGACTCGTGCACGCAACGTACAACTGATGTACCCGTACTTCGCTACGGCAGTCTACAAGCAGATCACTCTTGCGCCGCTCATTATACATGCCCCTCCTTGTGGGTACGCCACTGCCGCGCGATGCCCGTTGCCATGGAGACGCAGAAGGCATGAACAATGCAAAATCCTGTTCTCATGCAGACAAAGTACCCACTGTTGCCTGGTTTTAACCACCCATGGTATCTAATTTTTGGAAAATGTCATCCTGCGTAACATAAGGTACATTACTGTAAAGTTTCAAGTCTGTAAAATATATATACTTGAAAAAAAGGGCAATTATTGATATTTAAAGTACCCGCCAAAATTTCAACGGTAATGAGGACTGCACTAACAATGAAATAGTCGTTGCCATAGAGACGAATGAAGCATCAACAAAGCAAAAGCCGTTGCCATGGTGATTTCCTACCAAAAACTGGAAATTTTTATATATTACGCCCCCGAAACTCCCCTTGGGATCGGATTTCCGCAGATTCCGTTCTTAGTGAGCGTCTACATCACAAAATGAGTAACTATGCTAAATTTCAAGTCAATCGGGTGTATAGTTTTAGAGATCTCGTGATGAGAGAGTCAGTGAGTGGTATTTTATCCCCTTGGGGGTATAATTAATCAAAATCCTTTCTTAGCGGATGCCTACGTCATAACATCTACCTGCATGCCAAATTTCATCCCGATCCGTCCAGTGGTTTGGGCTGTGCGTTGATAGATCACTATGTCAGTCAGTCACCTTTGAGTTATATATATTTAGATAATTTTTTTTGTGAACAAAAATCACATTGTGTTAAAATAGATACTACATTAAACTATGACATCAGAGTCATTCCGTGTGAAATCATTGAATTTAAAATTAATAGTTGCTCGACCATTTTAAAAAAATTTAAAATTTTTACCCAAGAAAGTCTCATCAGTAAATAGCTCAAAACTATTTTTATTTAATTTTTATCTGCCACCATTTTGAATCAGGGCTCAATTATCTTCGCTACTGCGTGCAAAAATAAGGCCTCGTAGAGGTTTTGTTAAAAGTTTATTGTTGGCCTTGACTAAAAGATAGTTGTTTCTTGTCTTTACTGATAAAAAGAGAACATAATAGGCTTACATAAAATGTATAAAAATATATTAAATACATTTGGAAAACATAAGAAAAATGTCCTTGAAATATGCCAAAATATTGAATATTTTCAGAAATTTTCATGATCTTTTAAGGTGACACTTGGGGTTGGAACCATAAGACCAAATTTTCTGTGTAATAACTATGGCTAGAGTAATTTCCAGCTGTGTTGAGTTAAAGTAATTGTTTCAAGCCCTTCCTGCTTTTTTTTAGCATCAAAATATCAAAATTTTCAAATTTTGCTAATTTCAAGGTCAAATATCTTAAAATGTTTCTGTTCATGCCAAAAAAATACATCTCTTAGTGAAGTTTCATTTTGTGGTTCAAACTGGTTTAAAAGTTTTGGGTGTTTTGAAACATGTGTTGAATTGCTATACACGTAGGTACTTATAATTCAACAGTTGTTCATGTTTTCATATTATTTTTAAAAATGTCTTTATCATTAAAATTAAATTACACTTATACATTATATGTACAAAAAGGTTTAGTAAAGAAATTAACTATAACATTCTTTACACAGTTTGATATTCACTTATACACTTTAGATACCCACGTCTGTGTAAGGAGACATTGATGTGCATGTTCTAACAAGCAAGGCTAGTTTGATCATCCGCCTGGCAAGTTGTAACATGTCTACAGACAGTGCCAACTAGTTCAGTCTTGTGTGTGTTCTCAAAGAATGAAGATGTGTTTTTTTTTTGTTTTATCCTAAGCAGCTACGTATGTTTTTTCGTTTGTTATTTGCAGTTTTGTGAAGTTCTGCAGTGAAGTAGCTTTCTTGAATTTCAACTAGGTTTTCTTACTGGTTTCTAAATACAGTACATACTTCTAGATGAATATATAGCAACAATATTACAAGACACATGTAGTGCTCTGTGGGAACGGTTACAAATGAATGCTGTGAAAATCAGTCCTATGGAAAGCAAGAATTAATGACTGCATCACAATTAAATGAATCACAACGTTACCTTCTCAGAAAGAGTTAAAATAGATTGTTTAGCTAGTGTGTGTACTTATCACGAAAAGAAATATTTGGAGAAATACCATCGTTTGTTTGGAAATTCATGTTGTGATCCATTTTCATGCCATAAAAAAGTTATTAAAAACAGTTGAGGGAAATAACCCTAGCATTGTCTGAAAGATGGCCCACACTGATTCCTGATAAATCTGTTTGTTGCTCTTGCCATAAAAAATTTGTTGTCTGTAAAGTCGGTTTAGGGACGATAGTTTAACGTGACAACAGCATAACAAAACATTGATGAAATTATTGCATACTTTAATGAATAAAATTGAATATTTTTTTTATTGAATTATCACTATTTTGTATGGATACAAAGGACTGAAATGAAATCTACAATTTAATTGATAAATTTACTTTTATTTGCACTCATTAATTCAAAAATGTTTATTACTTTAACAAAGAGATTATTTTAACTATAACTTTTATACATGTTTGCTATTTAACTTCTTCCAATCTGTGTTATTCTGTTAAGGATAGGACAATAATAGGAAAAGTAGGAAACAAATGGGAGTGTTTCAAGGATAATGTGAAGGAAAATGGCTTACCCAACACCAAGATGCAGTCAAAAATAATATATTTGCGCCATGGACTCTGCAGCAATGCTAGGAGCAATGAAAATGTTACATTGAAATGCATGAAAACAGAATTATGCCACGGACTGGGTCGCAATGCTAGGAGGTTCAGGTTAGCAAAGAGAAATATAAAATGAGCATAACGGGACACAGTGAAACGGGACAATGTGCTTAACGGGACACTTTTTCGTGCGTGCAGCCAGCGTTCATCGATTTATTAGACGTCACGTCAAAAACACTCAACACCTTCAAGTAGTGATTATGAGAACTTTGATGTTGGAAAAAGTGTTGATGAAAAACCATTCCGTTTCACCTGAAATTGTCTTGGAATCTATCAATGACGCAGGCTCTGTTTTAGGAGTTTCGCCTACTAAATTAATGAAACTTAGTGCTGAAAAGAAACACCTATAAGTAAAGTGAACTGTAAGCAAATTTTCTGGTGTGATTCAGAAAAAATTAAGTGACACTTTTAACATCAGCTGTGAATTTCAAGATAAGGAAGAAGAATTAAAATTGAAGATTGTTGATACTGCCACAAAAGACTTACAACATATTGTTGAAGATCTAAAGCGAAGAATAATGACCAGCACACCCAACAATGAGAAGATACAAGTTATGTGTAGTACCAAAGAGCTGGTCAATAAAAAAAACTACACAAGAGTTAGGTGTGAGTGAATACCTAGTTAGAAAAACCCACGAAATAGTTCAGGAACATGGTGTCATTCCACAGCTTACATCTAAGAAATCAGGGAAAAAATTGTCCAAAGAAACTAGAGAGTTGGCTGTTGAATTTTATGAAAGTGATGAAGTTAGCAGAATGTGTCCTCGAATGAAGGATACTAAATCAGTTCGTCTTGAAAATGGAAAGAAAGAACTAAAGCAAAAACATTTAATCCTATGCAATTTAAAAGAACTATACAGAAAGTTTGAAGAAGAACATCCATCAGTAAAGATGGGATTTTCAAAATTCTGTTCTCTACGCCCCAAGTGGTGCATTCCGGCTGGAGCCAGTGGCACTCATTCTGTTTGTGTGTGTTCAATTCACCAAAATTTCAAACTAATGACAATAGCAGCTAAAATAGAAGACTGGAAGATCCTTCTTGAGAAAATTGTGTGTGATCTGAACAGTGAAGACTGTATGTTTGGGGAATGTCAAAGTGTCTCGGAATAGCATCCTTGAATTTAGATGAAACATTGAACTCTTACTGTGATGAAGATGATGATATAACATATCAGCAGTGGATGATGAGTGACCATTGCAGTCTTGTTATTATAATTGAAACTTATACTGAATTCAAAGAAACATTTGCTAGTAAACTAATGGTGTTGAAAAAACATCATTTTATCTCACATAGTCAATCACAGTTTTTGAAAACACAGAAAGATAATTTTAAAAGTGATGAATGTGTAGTGATTGGTGATTTCTCTGAAAACTTCACATTTATCATACAAGATGAGATCCAGAGTTATCACTGGATCAACTCTCAGGCCACACTTCATCCCTTCTGTATGTACTACAGAGATGAGACCAGGAATTTATGTATTCGACACCTTTGTGTTATAAGTGACTGTATGAATCATAATACATTGGCTGTGTACACATTCCAAACAAAGTTGATATCATTCATTAAGTCCTTTGTTCACAATTTGAATAAAGTTGTTTATTTCTCAGATGGAGCAGGAGGTCAGTACAAGAACAGGTTCAATTTTACTAACCTATGCAAACATAAAGAAGACTTTGGAGTTGGTGCTGAGTGGCATTTTTTTGCAACAAGTCACGGCAAGGGACCTTGTGATGGGGTAGGTGGGACTGTAAAGCGACTTGTGGCTAAGGCAAGTCTGCAACGACCGGTAGAAGGCCACATTACAACACCAATCAGCATGTTCAATTTTTGCGTGGAAAACATTAAAGGAATCGGCTTTGTCTTTATAGAGGAAAGAGAAGTTCGAAAGGTAGAGCTTCGTTTAAAAAGTCGGTTTGATGAAGCTAAAAGAATTGTTAAGTACTAGAAACCATCATTGTTATGTACCAAAGGATAGGTCAACAATACAATTCAGCACCATTTCAGAATCATTCATCAGAAACCATCAAGAATATACTATTGATGGAACTCGTGTAGTTTGCATGACAGTGACATATCAGTGAAGGACAATATTGTGTGTGTTTATGACAACAAATGGTACATTGGTAAAGTTTGTGAGGTTTCAAATGAAAAAAAAAAAATGTTATCAAGGTGGTATTCTACAAACCAGGTGGTCCATCAACAAGCTTCAGTTTAACAAGCGATGAAGTCTCATGGGTGGAGATGAAAAATGTTTTGGATGTCCTCCAACCTACAGAGTTCACAACAATGACAGGAAGAACATTTAATATTACAGAAGAGAAAAATACTGATCTCTCACTGAAACTAGAAGCCCACTTTCACAAATAAAACTTCAGCATCACAACTGTACCAAGTGAATTTCAAACTGTGTAAAGAATTTTAGGCTATTGTGAGTTTTTTTAACTAATCCTTTTTGTACATATTATGTTAAAAGTGTAATTTAATTTTAATGACAGACATTTTTTAAAATAATATAAAAATGAACAACTGTTGAATTATATGTACTTATGTGTGTAGCAATTTAACACATGTTTCAAATAACTCAAACTTTTAAAACAATTTCAACCACAAAATTAAACTCACACATTTTGATAATCACTAATATATGTATTTTTTGGCATGAACAGAAAAATTTTATCCGGTCCACCTTTTAAAGATATATGACCTTGAAATTAGCAAAATTTGAAAATTTTGAAATATTGATGCTAAAAAAAAGCAGGAAGGGCTTGAAACCATTACTTTAACTCAACACAGCTGGAAAGTACTCTAGCCGTAGTTATTACACAGAAAATTTGGTCTTTTGGTTCCAACCCCAAGTCACCTTAAAAGGTAATGAAAATTTCTGAAAATATTCAATATTTTGGCATATTTCAGGTCATTTTTCTTATGTTTTCCAAATATATTTAATATATTTTTATACATTTTATGTAAACCTATAATATTCTCTTTTTATCAGTAAAGACAAGAAACTTCTATCTTTTAGTCAAGGCCAACAATAAACTTTTAACAAAACTTCTATGAGGCCTTATTATTGCACGCAGTAGCGAAGATAATCGAGCCCTGATTCAAAAAGGTGGCAGATAAAAATTAAATAAAACAGGGTGGCCACAGATCGGGAAAACCGGGAAAACCGGGAAAAGTCAGGGATTTTAGAAATGGTTAGGGAAAATCGGGAAAAGTCAGGGAATCGCCTGAGAGGTCAGGGAAAATTTTCTCTTCTACCGTGCATGATTAACTTTGAATATGCCATGTTATGTTAGAATGTGTACCGTAAACCAGTTCTTACGTGCTGTTCTCGTTCGACAGTACGAAAACAATGGCTTGCGTGCAACATGAATAACTGTCGTAGATATATTTTTACATGCTAAATATCGCACACCAGTACCATAATAATTTGGTGTGTATGGTTTTTATGCTCGCGGTGTTGCCAACAAATGTAATGCGTACCGGTAAACCAGTTCTTACGTGCTGTTCTCGTTCGACAGTACGAAAACAATGGCTTGCGTGCAACATGAATAACTATCGTAGATCTATTTTTACGTGCTAAATATCGCACACCAGTACCATAATAATTTGGTGTGTATGTTTTTTCTGCTCTCGGTTTTGCCAACAAAATATACTTGTTTTTGAGCACGTTCTAAGGAATCTACAAAATCAAATGGCTACTTTGTTTGGCAGCATATTTTCAGTTCTTATTTTCGCTTATATCATGCATATTATTTCGTAGGGATTTTTATAAAATAAAAGGTTTAATAATTGACGTGTTAAAACATTGCAATGAAAATCAAAAGGAAATGAAAAGCCGGTGGTTGGGTTAATTTAAACATTATTTCTTTCGGTTTCGGCTGGGATCGCCATATTGGCTTATTTGCCTTTATGTAAATTTGTAAAGTACCTATTGCTTGTGTTGCGGAAATTATTAAGACAGAGTTGTAGGGGTAGTGTTCGTTAGACGCAGTGTTTGAAGTGATTATTACTGCAGTGAGCTACTTCTTAGGAATCGTAAATGGGGATTATGAAACGTCTAACATGGCTGGCTAGATGTTCAGTGAGTTAGCTAACCTATTTTTATACAGACGTGACAGACGTTCGATTTATTTGTTTACACGTGAAAATATTGCGTAAAATTTCGTGTTTCAGTATTTAAAGCGTGACGAAATTTTCATAGTTTAGAAATGACAATTTAAGGAAAGTTCGTTAACAGTTTCATGGTAAGTTGCGAATAATTTGAGACCCTGAAACATGGTATTTCCAAGAAAGACTTCAAATTTCAAAGATGATTGGCTTCAAGATGAGAGATTTTGTTTGTTGTTGGAACGACCTAAAACCGGAAGTAATCATGATCGTTGTTCGCTGTGTCAAAAAACATTCTCCCTCAGCAACATGGAAAAACGTGCACTCACAAGTCACATGAATGGTGAAAAACACAGGCAAGCAGAAGAATATTCCAAACGTAGCAGTTGTAACTTGGTTATGTACTTTTCTTGTAAGCCAAAGCCTTCTACTAGTGCCAGTGGTAATTTTGATTCACAGTCATCCTCCATGTTGTATACTACTACTATTGTTTCTGATGGTACTGTTCTTGGTGACGAGTCAGGGGTTTTCAGTAAAATGCAACCCGAGAAATATTGTGAACAGTCAGTTGTGGAATCTACAGCTCTTTGCAAAATGCCACTGTTTGGGATAAACACGTTTGTTTTAAATGAGGAGGTGACTAGGGCTGAAGTTTTGTGGTGCATGCAAACAGTTTTATCACATAAGTCTTTGCGTTGTGCAGCAAGTGATGTGACTGTGATGCAAATGATGTTCCCAGACTCATCAGTTGCCAAAAAAAACTCCAACTTCGAAGAACAAAAATTGGGTTCATTATATTACGTGGCATAGCCCCTTATTTCCATAATGAATTAGTGAAAGACATATTCCAGTATACTGAAATAGTTGTGGGGTTTCATGAATCAGTAAATAAGACTTCCGAACTTGGACAAATAGATATAGTGGTGAGATTTTAGAGAGAACAGAGCTGCCAGGTTTCAACTAGCTACTTCAACTCAGCATTTTTGAATCATGTCACAGCTGAAGATCTGCTGAAAGCATTCACTGAGACACTGTCAGAAATAGATTTGTGCAAAATTCTGCAAATATCTATGGATGGTCCCAGTGTCAACCTAAAGTTTCACCGTGATCATTGTGCTTCTTTGTCAGTCCTAAATATTTGCATTGCTTGGTTATAACAATTTTTACTTTTCAAATTTTTAATAGTTTTAGATACTGCATGGTCTTATTAATTTTTTATTGTTTTTATTACTGTTGAAATTTTTATGCCAAAGAATCGTAACAAAACTGCTTACAACAGATATCCTATATTTCTCGTTTTAAAATACATTTATAAAATCGCAATCACGGTTGTGTAAATTTAAAAAAATGTCAGGGAATTTTTTTGCACAGTCAGGGAAAACCTGGAAAAGTCAGGGAATTTCATTTCTACATTTCTGTGGCCACCCTGTAAAAATAGTTTTGAGCTATTTACTGATAAGACATTATTGGGTAAAAATATTAAAAATTTCTAAAATGGTCAAGCAACCATTCCTTGGTGATTTCACACGGAATGACTCATCAGCAATGTTTACTTATTTGTGTGCGGTTTTTATGGTATTGTGTGCTACAGCCAACTTACCGTACTGTTGCTCAGGGTTAGTCCAGAGTTGATAAGAGTTAATCCAGTCACAACCTAGTAGACAGTCCACTGATCAATCAGTTTTATGAGCTACATTTTGTAATCATCTGATGTAAAATATCTTTGTTTTGATAGTAAATAATTAGTGTTTTTTTTATTTAAAACAAGTGGCATTCACCTAAATTATATAGTCATCTGTGTTTTTAGGAATGGCTAAACTCTGTGATTTCTTTATCAATATTTTATAACCCTCTCCACTTTTGGAAAATTGTGTTCTTCTGTACAAAGTTGTACATCATCTGTAAGGAACTTTCACTTATATGACCCTAAGTTTTGAAGGACTTTTGAATTATTTATTTATCTGAGCCTACTTAAAGATTTTTTATTAAATTATAATTTTATGGCTTTTCAGTGGTAAGGCCCAGTACAGCTGTAATTCATGGAGCACGAATTGGGAAAATGTCAACTTGTCCACACAGAAAACATATGTGTAGTCTCCATTCATTTCCTCTTTTTATGTTCTCTACTTGAACTTTAGGATATTAATATTTAAATTTCTCTTTCCTTTTCAAAATATTAAAAATAATTATTACTGAACTCTGAAAGTAAAAAGAAAATATTTGAATGGACTTCATGTTTATTTTATAGCAGAATATTTTTGAAGGTGAATATTATATATGTTATATTGAAAAGGTAAAATGCTTTGAATTGGAATTAATACAATTTTTGACTGGAACTTGGCAAATATTTTATTTGAAATAAGTTATTGAGATGTAGAGGTAAGAAACTTCACTTCATAGTAAATGTGGTTTAAATTTTTTTCAGTTATATTTAGAGACCGGAAAAATTCGCGAATTCATTTCGCGATAGGCTAAAATACAAATAGTTATATCTCAGTGCTGCCTCTGCCATTGGCTCAAAACTCACCTGGATGACTCTGGGCCAATGAGAAACGCCCGACCAAAGCTTTATCGAATCACAGGCTGCTACGTTGGGACGTCTCACAAGATAGCAGCCAATGAGTGGGTGACATTTGGCCGAGTGTACGTAGAACTATGGAGTTCATTCTGCAGGTCATTGAACCCGCGAATTTTTCCGGTCCCTAGTTATATTGTAGGACTTATGCTTCTTAAGTTGATGAATATTTTATATTATTCTCATATTGCATGTTACATTAAAAAACTAAAATTGTGATAGTTATTTTATTGTTCATTAAGATTGTCCCAGGTGCTTCAGAAATAACTACTATATGTATTTTAGTTGTTTGCAGTGCATGGTTAAAAGCTTGTCTAGGCGATTCTTCTAAAATTAATCATGGAAAAGTTTACAAATGTTTATCTTCTAAGAGAATGTGGTTTTGCCTGTGTGTAGTTTAATAGTTGATTGACAATGTTGCTTTGTTCGAGTTAAAAAAATTAATTGCCATTGGTATATATGTATGCCCTGCTCATAATATGATTTTTGTTTCTTGAACTGTAGCAACTGCATTGAGTAGAACCCTGTTGGATTTTTCCAATGGAAAAATGTTCATCTATGCAGAAAAATTTTATAATCAGGAACTTCATCTTCAGGAACTCTTTTTATAATGCGTAAATTATTTGAGATACAGATTTTACATACAAAATATCAAAAATGTGAAACAGAAATATTAATATGATTTATTATGATAGATTTTTTTGAACCTAAGTCCAACAGCTATCATATGAGAAAACTCACAATAAATTAATTTCAGTTTTAAGATATGTATTTATTTATTCTTCTTTGGGGAGCATGGACTTTATGCATGTAGGTATCTACAAATGCTTCCTGCTGTATTGAAGAAAAAAAAAATTATTTGTTGACTACTTGCTTTCATAATCAATAGCACAAATTGTGAGTTTAACAATTTTAAAGCTTATTTTACAATTAAATATGCGGGGATTATCAAAATATATGTTGTACATGGAAACTTACATGATCTTCTTTATGAAGAAATAGCTGGGATTTATAAATAATTGTATTATAAGCAGTAAAACATTATATGTAGGGACCTTATAACAGGTTTCTTCTTTGTTGAAGTTTATACAAAACTTAACATTTAGGCAGCATTATTATGTTGCCTGTGCAAGTGAATGCCTTGATTCTGATGTGCAAATGGAACTTTCAAGTGTATGCTGTTTGATGTTTGGAAGATGTTTATTCCTTCTTTGACCAGCTGATGTTAATCTCTTGTTCATAATTATTTTTTTGGCTGCTAACTCGCGTTCCCTCCCAGGATGGTGGTGGGGTGGCGTACTTGGTTCCCGGGAATACTAACCCCTCTCCCATGGAAGGTGACGGTCACCCCAGCCTTTCTCACGCCACCAGGGTGTCACCGGCCACTGTGAGTCTTACACTAACTGCTTGCTTGTCCTTTGCTTTGCTTCACTTTGCTTTGCTTGTTTGCTCATCTTGCTTTTGTTGTCATGCTTGTGTTTTGTGCTATTTAAATTTATGGCTTTTTGTGTGCCATTTAAACATTTATTGAAGCTAAGTGAGTTTTTACAGAAATAGGGGCTGGGGTCTTATTTTAAAACTACTCACAAAAACTTGTCAGCTTGGTATTGAGCACCAGGAAAAGCCCACATAAACTTAACTCTAAAATAAGCAATATAGTGTATTTATGTGACCACCCATAATACAGCATTAATTTGTATTCTTATAACTTATATTGTACATTCTATTTTACATTTGCAAGTTTGATGGTAAAGCAAGGTTAAGTATTATTTCTTGTATTGGTACTCTAGTCTATGCTTAGTAATATGTTCCTTCTTGAATGCAATGTTAACCTAAATTGTATGGTAGACACATTGTGCTAATCATAATTTAACGTTGTATGGTTTTTTGAAGATTAAAGGAGCAGGGAAGGACCCATGAAAAGTTTCAAAATAAAGGAGATTCAAAACTGCAAAAAAATTTATATACCTAGCCATGTAGCTTCAAAGAAGCTAAAAAAGCGAGCTTAAGAAATGAAAAATTTATAGGTAATAATTCCCTAGAACATTATAGAAAGAAACAGCATCAAGTATATGTTTAACTAGAAGAAAATTACAACATACAATAATATTTAATTTGCAGCTAACACTTAAACATGAGATTATAGTAACAAGAGAATATACGACAGTACACTTGATGTCCAGTAAAAATTACACTTGGCAGAGGCTCATGCAAGTGCAAACTACCGCAGATTAAAGTAATGAAAAACTATAAGTCAAGAATGAATGTGATTCATTCTTAAAGGGATAGACAAACAAGAACATTATCCCTTTAAAAAAACATGAGAAACCCTAATGATATAGCAAAGTATCTCGCAAGGAAATGTGCAAAGGTAAAATATTACCAGCTCACAAAATCTACACATTAAAAAAAAATCTACACATTATACAATCAGTTAATCCGGACTCAAAATTTTGATGGTGGCATGCAAAAAGCAATTCAAACCAGAGGTTAAAAGTTATTTCAAATGAAGCCACCACGTACCAGATGAAAACATCAAACTATAAAGTATGTTTTGCGTCTTGCCTTGACAATTTAGCTAAGGATGCATCATACTTCTTATGCATAAATGCTTGAAAATTTAGTTTTATTTTTATATTTAGGTAGGTCTACTGTAGACATGATTATTGTTATTACCTACATTTAATGTTTATTTTTAAAATATAATTAACTTTCATGTTTCTTATTTAAAATTACTAATTTTTGTTGTAAAGAGTCTTAAAATCTATTTGCATTTATAAAAATATAGAATGAACATAATTATCTATACACTTTCAGAAAATCATAAAAACAAAACATTTACATGAAACTTCTTTCAATCACTATTAAATTTCTGGAGTTTTTTATTTTTTTATTATTTACAAATTTTACAGATTTGTTTATTGCAGGTTGGCATTGCTAGGAGCTGCTAGCACATTTAATGGTGCCTACCTTATAGCAAAAATATTGGTTTGTGCTTCAGTTAACAAAGAAAAAGAGTCATAACTGTTGTGCAACGTGAGTTCCGTGCACAATTTGACGCTAAGGCATCCACCCAGGCATCCATTTTAGCTTGTTACAATAATAGAGGGTGCATTTGCAAAGGTAAGATTAGTGGTCAACCCTCTGTGCCTGAAGAAGATGTGGACCATGTTAGAGAATCATTTTTGGTAGATTTCCTAAACAACACCTGGTGCGGACATTTACTTATGAAACCGTATATACTCCAGTTCATCCAGGCACTAAAACAGAATGATTACTATGTATAGACTTAAATGAATAGGCACAACACCATTTTTCAAGGAACAGAAAATCGTGTCACCTTTAACCATGAGAGAGATTCCGTGAAAGTGAATGTGTTCCATGCCATGTCAAGGGAAGAAGATTTGAAAGCCCTTCTTTTTCATCGAAAAAACTGTCATAGGTCATTCTTACCTCGACATGCCGGCTTCTGCGTCAGTTGGGAGAAGAATCAAACTTCATCTTCCAACAAGTTGGTGGCCTCACTTCCATTTGGCTGTACAGGAACACGTGAACACACACATTTTCCTGGGAGATGGCTCAGTCTTGCAGGTGTCAACGATGTGGTGTGGTGCAATTGCCACCGTGATCATTAGGCAACCCAATGCGATTTCTCTCTGTGGGGTTATGTTAAAGACAGTTGTGCCACGTCTGCCATAATCTTTGCTGTACCTGAGTGAATTGAGAGGCAGTTGCGTGGCAGTGTAGTCCATCACTGCAGACACACTGCTCAAAGTGTGGGACGAGTTTCAGTACTGCTTCAATGTTTGCTGCACAACTCAGGGAGCACATTTACTGTAACCATTAAAAAGCTTCATATATGTTCCATTAAGTGATAGCTGGTTCAAGTGATTTGGCTGTACCAAATAATTTCTTATGATTTGTTTGACAAGTGTTCTGTACAACCAATAATAGAGGAATTTTAAATTTTGGAAAATGTAATGTGCTAGAAATTGAACTAGTAATTTAATGGCTTGTGTATGACACATGATTTGCCACTCTTCCATAAGGATCTATCTATCTGGGGTTCTATCTTGCCAATTGCATTTTAATGCAAGTGTATGTTTTATGCTGTTGTTTTGTTAACCTTCTATTTTTAAATGTAATTTTGTCTTGAATGCTGAAAATGTTGTTTTGCACGATGAAATTTTGTCGTGATTCTGAATGACTGCTTTGATTATTCATTGTGTTCAGTGTACTTTCCTATCTGTGCAGGTCCAATGGCTGCTGGAGAATTACGAGACTGCTGAAGGCGTCAGCCTCCCGCGTTCTCTGCTGTACAACCACTACCTACGCCACTGCAGTGAGCATAAGCTCGATCCGGTCAACGCTGCTTCTTTTGGGAAACTAATACGCTCTGTGTTCCTTGGCCTTCGAACAAGAAGACTCGGAACAAGGTATCACACACCTTGGGTAATTCTGGACTTCTGAATGTAAATTTGGTGCAATTTACTACCTATGTTATGGTGGTTTTTTTGAATGGTTTTTAATGAGTACCAGTATAGGAAATACAAATTTTATCTTATGTATTAAAATAAATAACCTAAAATTTTAAGCTGTTATGAAACAAATACCACTGTAAATAGAACAAGCCATCTGTTTTTCGTAATGTGGAATACTATATCTTTCCATAACTCGATGTGTAAATGGTTGGTTCTTTGAATTTAAATCTTACTTTACAATATTATAATGCCAATAAAATATTTGTATTTTCTGTGATGGCATTATTCCTATCACTGTTTCTTACTAAACAAAAAAGGATTGTAGTTTTATTTTGCCAGAAAACTTCACTTAGGGTGTCAATGTGAGATTGTTATTCCTGTTAAAATCCACAAAAAAATTTGATAATCCTATATTTTTTTTTTCAAGATAAAAGTTTATTAAAATGTGTGTTTTTTGTTCCCAATTTCAAATATAAAAACTTAAGTCCAAGTTTGTGATTGTACTTTGGATTCAAAACGGGGTCTATACTGTATGTATGTATTCATCAAATAAGTTTTGTTGGCCTGTACAAATATTCAAATTTTTGAATACAAATAATAAACTATTTTTATTCAATTCAACCTCGATACTAACACTTCGGAATAATAACTATTTGTTTCCTACGAATAACAGACATACCTTACCTCGTGAGAATGTCTTATACCAACGTTCACTGTTGAGGTTAAGTAATTTCTGCAATATAATTATCCTTTTTGGATGTTATAATGGGACACTATAATCAGAAACATGAACAATAAGTGGTGTTTTAAACATGCAATGAGTACTCAGTTATTTTTTCACTACTGTCTCGCTAAACAGTAATGGAAAAATCGCGAGGACGATTCAAAACACGACACATTACGAGTACGACATTAGTGATATCAAACTTGAAAACAAAATAATATTGGAATACATTTCGTTAAACGCACCAGAAGCAGGGGAAAAAATAAAATTAAGTCTCCTACTATGGATTACAACACCACAAAACATGAACAGTCCATGGACAGTGTACATCTATGACAAAGCAAACTTTGCAACTCAAAAAATCTACAAAAAAAGTTAATTTTTAGATTTAAGATTTAAGATTAAAGATTAAATAAAAAAAAAAATTTTTATAGTATTGCTGAACTAAAATACAATTTACCTGGTGGCTGTTAAAAATGAAAACTTGTGAATAACCAGAGTTAAAATAGGTCAATAGTAGCCCATTCTATCACAAATTGGAAATACAGCATTTAAAAAAAATAAAAATTAATTTTTTTCGTAAAATAGATTGCAATGGATTTCACGGTATTGAGCGGTTCGCAAAAATTCTCTGGATCAATATGCAGAGTAGCAGGTTGTAAAAAATAAGGCGAATAGGAACTAAAATGAATGGTTGGTTGCTTAGGTTAAGTAAGGTTAGCTGTATAATTAAAAAAATTAATTATTTCATAAATTAAATATTTTAATAAACATTTTTTTATAAATAATTGTAGCTGACTTAACCAAACTTTCACTTCATTATTATCTGTCTAATTTTCCAGATGTTATTACATGATGTGAAAAAAATATTTTAGTGATATTCTATTTATAATTCTTACTATTAATTTTGATAGGGATGTGCGGGTACCCGATATTTTCGGGTACGGTTCGAATCCACAATTACCCAAACCAGGAATCGTTGTACTTACATGGATTCAAACAGTATACGGATATTTACAAATGTTATGAATTTATTTAATACAGCTCAAAAATACTAGCAATGAAAAATCAAATTAGGCTACTATTACGTAAGTATTTATTATATGATGTATCAAAGAAAATTAATTTCCCTGTAATTATTTATGCAATAAATAATTTCCTTATTATTGTTGAGCACGTAGGTATATTTCAGTTTGTTTCACATGGTATATTTTGTCATATAACCATTTATTTTAATATAAAACTTGTACCCTTTTGAAAATAATTTTTTTTTTGCCAAAACTTGAAATATTTCCTGCAACTGCGATTGATATGCTCGTCTATGAGATTTCCTTGCGGCGCCGCATTCGTTCAAATTCAACGTAACCTCCATACTGGTCTTTGTATGTATTTGAGTCTTGAATTGTAGTTTACAATATTTCATGGTGAAACAGTTTTTAGGTATCGGTTTAGAAAAAAAATGAGTTCCGACAGTCATGATGGTGCATGTGCGTTGCCAGTGACGTCAAAACGAAAACATCATAGTTGGCGTAGCTTTGTTTGGAATTTTTTCGCTAAAATTTCAGATTTTAAGTCAAAGTGTAAAACGTGTGGACGTGAGCTTAAATGCACCTCTGATAGTACTTCAAGCATGAAGAAACATTGAATGCTGCACAAGAAAGAGTATTCTGAAAGTTCTGAAAACCAATTGATTTATATAGGCCAAGTAGGGAATATTTGAAACTTGCTTCAATTCATGTTTTGAATTTCATCATTTAGAGGGTTTGTTATTATTTAAGTTAATAGGTATAATTATAAACATTTCAATTTCAGTGTAAGAAATAATTGCCAGTAGTTACAGTTAGAAAAAAGAGAATACACATTATTTTTAATTATTCTATACTTAATATTCGGAATCCGATTCATATCTCAAATATTGCCAGTTCGAACCGAACTGAAAATCAAGGATTCGCACATCCCTAAATTTTGATATTCGTATTTGTGAATAATTTGATATTCGTATTCAATTCAAAATTTAATTTGAACTGAATAACCGGGATTCGCACAGGCCAGGCCTAATGTTTTGATATTAATTTATTTTCTTTTTTTCCATAGGGGCAATTCCAAGTACCACTACTACGGTATCAGGGTGAAGCCAGGATCAAGTCTAACACAGTTTGTAGAGGAGTGTGCTTCATCCGGGAGGCAGCAGAACTCCCAGAAGCGTTTCAAGTTCCTTTCAAACTCTAGTCAAAAGTCGGAGAGCCAATACGAACAAGGATCGAACAACTCTACGTCCAGCCACCCCAACTCTGTGTCTCCTCAGCATCTGCAGCACCACCAGTACCTGGGAGATGGCTCGGGGGCGATACCGGACTTCCCGGAGATAGACTTCAGTCCGGGGTTGAGTCTGCCGGAGGACTGCACCCTGGAGGATGTGGATACGTTGCGTAGTATATATAGGGAGCACTGTGAGGTGAGAATATACTGCTTCTGTTTTATTATAGCTAATACAGGGCTACCACTGGTTTATAACTCAAATCCTGGTCTCAGACTTAAAAATAATCCTGGAAAATCCTGAAAACTTAAAGTAGAAACCAGTAAAAATCCTACAAACTTAAACTGAAATCCTGTAAAATCCCTGCAATCTAAATAAAATAACAATACAACATAATTTTAACCAGGAATTTTTTGTAAAAATGTATTCGCCTGTGTTACTTAAGGTCTGGTAAACTAAAAATAGCCCAATTAAAAAAGACATATTTTTAAAGCATACTGTTAAAACAATACAAAAATCCATAAAGTTATTTATAACCAAAAAATTGTTTATGTTTTCGTTGCTGAGTAATACACGGCGGTTGTGGACTGCTATACTTAGTTGAAATAAATGCTGTCTTTCACATACAAACTCTATCACTTTTTGAGATTTCTTGCTTTCTTTCTCTTTCCTAGCAGAAACTTACATCAAAGGATTTAGCATTGGTGACTGCAGAGATGACAGATGTGCTGATTTGATGAGTTTCAATTGCCTGAATGCTCTCTCTACACTCGCATTAGTGTGAGGGAGAATCAACTTTTCTCGTGCCAACTTGCAGTGTGTTGGAAAATGTGGTTTGCCATTTCTCTCACACTTGAAAACTTTGTGCCAAAATAATACATCACAGCATTCAGAGAATCATGATCATCATTAGACATGACATTTGGGAAAGCTTTGGCTAGATTTGCGATCTTCACCCATTCTCCACACTTTTTCTTGGCTGGGTTGAAAAGTCTTAAGTTTTTGAAATATTTCACTTGTTTAAAGGAGGATATTTTGTTCTCTGCTAGGAATGTATGAGCTGAATGACCAATGAATGGAGAAGCATCAGGTTTTGTTCAAAATTGATTGAGGTCAGATTACTTTTCTGTACAACACCAAACGGAACGAAACTGACATTTGTTAGGGCATGACCTAACCACATGAATGTCACTACACAAGAGACAACTTTGTGACTATGGAGAACTTACTAATGTGTGTACAGACTGACCTCGAGACTGCCTCCAGCTGTTTTGGTACCCTTGAGCCGTCCGTTTGGGAACCTGATTTCCTGAACTCCTAGAACGGGAAGCTATCACAGCCTCATGAGCACAACAATGTTTTTCAAGAAATGAAGTGAAACTACTAAGAGTGGGAAACTCGTCTGTTAATGTCATTTCCCATTGTGTTTGTAAGGCAGTATCCAAACGTTTGCATAGAATGGGAAGCAGCATCAGATCCCACTGGTCTACAGGGACAGACAAGGCCTTAAGAGCAGACACATTCTCTGTAACAGTGTTCAACAGTTGGCGCAATGCCTTGGGAGAGTCAGCTGATGCAGAGGGTGCTTGAAGTAAAGCCTCCACATGCACAGACACAATGAGCCTCTTGTTCTCGTACCTACCAATATGTAGTTTCCAAGCCACATCAAAGTTTAGATCAGACATGGGCAAGGCCTGAATCATGCTGAGGGGTTCACCACTGAGAGCAGTCTTCAGATAGCCAGTTTCTCAACACATGATAGGTCACTATTGTTAGCAACGAGAGTGCAAAATAGGTTGGAGAAGTTAGGCCAATGTTTAATGCTACCCTCAAAACTTGGAAGTGTAATTTTTGGTATAGCCACCCTAGAATTGCTCACCTTGGACCTTGACGATGTTGAGCTCTCCATCGAACACCCCTCCAGGGCACTTACCGTCGCCATGACTTCAAAATATTTCTCTTCGGAATCGTCCATACGTGCCGTCAGTTCTGAGAGATCGATATCAGAATTTTGTGTTGCCCCAAGAACCACAAAATCCGCCTCAAACTTATCACGGACTTGGGGTGGATCACGAACTATGGCCCGAAACAATCCTTGCTTAGAAACATTGTCAACAACACTTTGAGACAGGTCGACGGCACGTTTGAGCCGAGCCTCTGCTAGGCGGATACGCACGAGTGCCGAGCCTATATCTGCCATGGTCACACACAGAAGCAAAGGACAAAATAACAAAAAAGGCGCGACAACAAAGAAATAAACAAAGCGAAGACCAATATAACCAAGGTTAGACACAGCAAATCAAAATTTATATCCAGCAAAAACACCTAACGCAACGAACAACATGAGCAGACGCCGATAAATAATACATCATAACCCCAACACGAAATATATTCCACGGAAACAAAGAAAATATAACAGTTTCTTAGATCACTAAATCTTTGCGAATTTCTTCTTAAACACGTTGCCGAAGAGATCTTTACCATGAAAAATACTCTAAATAACGAAAGTATAGCGCACGAAATAACATGAACGAAGTGTGATTGTTTACCACGTGCACACGAAACACACGTTTCAAACAGCACCAGAAAAAACCAGAACTATCCAGCCCGGAGGACCAAATGTTTTGTCTAGAGACGTACGAGACTGTAAAATCCATATAAAACGAAACAATTAATAACTATTCACTCGCGAACAACTCGATTGGCAGCAAGCGTGCACGATAGCACAACTTACCGCCATGATGGTTCAACAACAACTGTTGCTTCGTTGCCGGAAGCTGCAGGGCTACCCACCTTGGCAGGCAGCCAACTTGAAAAACTTGGCGCTGCTAGCAAGCAGCGCGGAAAGTTCAAAATTCAAATGTTTCAAACACTATACACTAAATTACACACAATATTTACAAGTCCAAACAGTACAATAACTACAGTACAAACCCAATAGTTATTTTAAGATAATTATCATAAAAAGACATAAAGATTCTTTGTAGATACCATAATTACTACAGAAGCATGATAGCTACCACATTTGCACAGTAGTTACTGTAACAACCGAGATGTATATTTACTGTGATGGTAATGTATTATTTATTTATGACATATTAAATTAAAGAACATAATTGAAAAAAAAAAAGATGTTAAATTTTGATATGTACGGTTGGCACATGTTGCTAAGAAATAATGTGATCTGAAAGAATGCAGTACTAGTAAAACCTTTTTGTTACGACCCCATTTATTGCGACCACTTATCTATTACAACCCGATTTCGAGGAACCGTGAAAAAATTGCCGAAAATCCGAAGAAAATCGGACAGAAAATAAGTTTTCTTGTGGTGAGTAGCGTGTTACTGCGTTTCTCTTGCCGAGTGCTGTACTGCTGTAGGCAGCGCATATCTAAAAATAGATACCACTTCCTGTCGACCGCTGTCAGCGCTTGACAACCCCCATTCCACGTCCCTTTGCCGGCAGGGTGCAGATAAAAGTTTTTGTGGCAATGTGTTTACGTTTAGCTTTTTGCGAGTGTCTAGTCTGCCCTCCTAAGAAAGAAAGCCTTAACTCCATTTTTTTTTTTTTGTTTTTTTTTTTTTTTTTTTTTTTTCCCCTTCATATTCTGAAGCTTTGGAACAGAATACACCTTTCTACGCTACAAAAACAGTGTCGTAACGAATCTTTGCCAGTTTAAATCGCTAGTGAAAAAAGCCATAAGTCCAAAAGTTAGGGCAAAACTAAGGACAATTTCAAGGAAGAAAGCCTTAAGTACACCAGTCTTTGTACTTAAGGCTTTCTTTCTTACGGTTTTCAATAGTTGACATTGGTGTACACGATGCCTTAGGTGCTTCTAAGTAAATTGAAAGTGAATCTCTTGTCATTTACACTTTAAATAGAGATTCACCACATCATATTTTTTTGGAAAACATGTAATTGTTACTTGTAGAGACTCTTTTAGCCTCTGTGCTGCCATCTCTGTTCGGGAGTAATTTTTATAATATTTCTCCAGGACAGAGATGGCAGCACTGTGTGGAACACAAAATCTGCAGGCAATATGTGCCACTGAGTTGGTACACATGAGTCTATGGAATGGCTATGTTGATTGTTACTTTCGTTGTCAACATTAAGTACTGTTTATTGTCATATTTGTGGTTTATTTATCCATCAGATATACCCAAAGTGCAACAATGTAAGTCAAAATAATTTATTTAACTTAATTTATGTCCGGCATTTAATAACCATAATTCAGACCATAGCAAAAATAATTTGGTACTAGACTGTGAACAATGTACATAATGGAAACACCACATTGACCAAAGTATCGCAGCCAGAACTTTGTACAGAAAACATGGAGATGAAGAACCATGTGGGAACAAAGTTTATTTTACAGCTGATTTACAAAAAGTCGTTATGTTACCAAGAATGGAAGGTATCAAGTCTGCAATATTTACAAAGCGCATCATTGCATTCAATGAGAGTTTTGTTCCTGTTGGTGGCAAACAAAAATCTTTCAAACCTCTAGCTGTCATATGGCATGAAGGCATACCTAGAAGAAAGAAAGAGGACATAGTTATTGCATTCAATGTTTTTTTCCTACACTGCAGAGACATACACCACATAGTTTTATGGCTGGACAACTGCTCCGGACAGAATAAGAATTGGTGCTTACTTACGTATCTTGTGCATATTGTCAATTCTGAGTATGTATCCTCACACGTAATTGAGTTGTATTTCTTTGAGCCAGGCCATGTGTTTATGGCTGCTGATTCTTTCCACCACCAAGTAGAGCAATCCCTACACCGCCATGGTAAGGTGTATGACTTCAAGGATTTTCAAGACTGTTGCAAAGGCTAACTCTGGAAAAACTGAAGTCAAATATATGAGATACGTAGGGACCCCAGAAAATGGTAAATAAAACTGGCTCATTTCGGTGTAAAAAAATGACAAAAGCGGTGCAAAAAACCTGTGTAAAGATTAGCAAGCGGTGCAAAAAATCTGTGTAAAAATAAGCAATCAGTAGAGACCCCAAAAAATTGTGAAAAAATTATGCCATTGGCGGTCTAAAAAAAACCTCATAGCCTTACTGCTTCCTTATTTGCCTGGCCAATTTTTGGGACATAAGTTTCTCTAAGAGTGTTGGCTGATGATGGCAAATCCCCTGCACCTAAAATGTATACATAACATACAATGTACTTATAAATAGGTAGCATTTATAAGGTTATCGCTGAAAAATATTAATGGGCTAATTTATTCAAAACAATTCTTAGCCAAACATAACCTAACCTTTTCTAGATTAGGTACTGCTGGATTACAGAGTCAAACCATCAATCAATCAGTCAAAAATATATTGTGGTGTGCTCACCATTTCACAATGCAATCCATCCTATTTATGTGTTTGTTAATCTGAGGTACTTGCATATTTATTTGAAGTAAAGGTAAGTTAATCGATAATAATGTAGGCCTACATATGCTTATGAACTTTTATTAGAGGGGGAAAACATTTCTAAATAAATAAGGCTAACCTTCAACATGGGTGTTACACCATTCCCTCATAGCTGGATGATCAGCTTTTTCCAAAGGAATGTTAACTTACAGCATCATATTAACAAAATCAGAAAAAAAATTCTTGTTTTCTGCATTTTCAAGCTTGTTTGCTTTATTCACGCTGTCGCCTATCGAGATTTGTTTAGACACGGTAGAATGCTTGACAAAATAATTGTCTTTTTTGTTTTGTTTTGTGTGTGTAATTTGCCACATGATTTTTGCACGTGTCTTAGCGTGTACAATCAACCCGCCCGTTGCAGAACTTGCACATCATAATTTTGTCCCGCTGATCAAAAATATAAAATCATCCGATATTATCTCTCTTTCGCGATCAAACATTGTCGAAGTTTTCGGCATCTTAGCCACAAATTCAACTGTATCACAAAACTTACAAAATGTGGATGGTAGTTGTAAACACTCATAGAAATGTGCACGCAAAAATGACTGCCATCTTAGCTCGATGCGATTAAATTAGGTTAGAAAAATCGACACCAGTGCGCCTTGCGGCAGAAACGACCATTATTCAACACACAAAAACTGTGGAGTCAATTTGTTATGTTGGTAGTGCGCACATATCGATTGTTGACAATTTTTACATTTTGTTTTCATTTGCGATGGCAATATGTACTGCTTGTAAACAGAGTAATACAAATACAGTAAAACCTCGTATTTACGTTCTCGTTATTTACGTTTTCCCGCAAATAACGTCATTTTATGTAGGTCCGTTTTATTGTACATTAACTTTCGTGTTGCATTTTCCCTGAAATTACACCGCTACGTAACCAAAAAACCCGGAATGTATGTTTCAAAACACGGTAAAAATGTAAATACTCGTCACGTTAGTCATAGATGTGAAAAGTTTGAAGTAGTTCGCCTATTGTCTGTAACCTTTCGTTTTGATGTATCGACAAGTTCTATGGTGCCTCTCCTCTACTAACGTTTTAATCTTTGCTGCCATAGAGAACTTTCGTAGCAGAACCACAAACGGTTTTATTTATGGTGTCATAGAGCACTCTCGTAGCAGAGCATAGTCCGAAGCGCTGAGCTATCGATACTACCGGAAAGCGCTCATACACAGTACGTATATTTAGTAGTGCTGCATTATGTACAGTAGATATCTATGATGGCTTTCATTGTTTACATTAGTCAACGTCCGTTTTGGTTAGCACGTGTTTTTTTATCGTTCACAATATTATTTATGGCAAGATTTTGATTGAAGATGGATAGGTATAAAGTTCCACGAAATACTTTATCTATTGAAGATAAAATTAAAATTATTGAGAAGTTTGACAAGCATGTGGGTACCCGAGTGGTTTTGGCCAAGGAACTGAATATTCCTGTTAGTACTTTAAACACAATAATTAAAAATAGGTGTTCTATTGAAGCAAATGCTGCCCAATGCGGGCCTAGTGCGAAGAAGCGCAAGTACGTGAAAGACTCTACATTTAAAGAACTTGAAAGTTTGTTGTATGAGTGGTTCATTTGTGCTCGCTCTTCAAATCTTCCAATCAATGGCAACGTACTACGCGAGAAAGCAAAAGTCATTGCTTTGAGGCTTGGAATTGATGATTTTTCAGCTTCTAATGGATGGATAGACAGATTTCGCCAGCGCCATAATGTTGTTTATAAGGTTGTGTGTGGTGAAAGCAAGAGTGTGGACGAGGAAACTGCTGATGTTTGGAAAAACACGTCGCTCAAGGAACAGTTGGAGGGGTACTCAGCTAAAGATGTTTTCAATGCTGATGAGACAGGTTTGTTTTACTGTGTATTGCCTAATAAAACATTATGCTTTAAAGGGGAAAAATGCCATGGTGGCAAGCTGAGCAAAAATCGCATTACCATTCTCTTACTTACAAATGCTGATGGTTCTGAAAAATTTCCGTTGTTTGTAATCGGCAAATCAAAAAAACCACGTTGTTTTAAAAACATTAAAACTTTGCCAACTTTGTATGAAGCAAACAATAAATCCTGGATGACAGGGTCTCTTTTTCAGCAACAGATCCAAGCTTTTGACAGAAAAACGGCGCTGCGTAACCGAAATGTCTTGCTATTCATTGATCAGTGCCCTGCCCACAAAATAAACATAGAGCTGAGGAATGTGAAGATTGTGTATTTCCCTGCGAATTGCACAAGCACACTCCAGCCCCTAGATCTGGGCATCATCAACTCTTTCAAGTGCTATTACCGCAAATGCATTGTATCCAGAGCAGTTGCCATGCTGGACAATGGCAAGGACCCAACACAAATGAAAATAAATCTACTAACTGCACTACATTTCGCAGCAAGAGCATGGAAGGAAGTTACACCAGAAACTATAACCAACTGTTTCCAGAAAGCTGGTTTCTTTGTTGACAGTGGACAGAGTGCTGGATCCAGTGAAAACTTGCCTGGAGCAGATAAAGTGAAAGAAGAATATCTGCAACTTTCACAAAATGGAGACTTCACTGACTATGTACAACTGGATGATAATGTTGTAACTTGTGAAGTCCAGACTGTGGAGGACATTGTTGATAGTCATCTGGCAGAAAAACAAGAAAGTAGTGAAGATGATGATTCGGAAGTGGAAACTCCCATACCGACGACGATCGATGCACTTCAAGCCCTACAGACTCTAAGGAATTATATTCTCAGTGCACCAAACAGTGAAAATGCAGTTGATGCACTTCATTCCTCGGAAAAAGAAATTCAGACCATACAAACTGAACAAAAGAAAAGTCAAACAAAAATTTCAGATTTCTTTAAAAAGTTTTGAATTTATACTAGTATGTACCTATAAAACTGTACTAGAGAAAATTTAATGTAGGCTTTATGTTGCATTGTTTTTTATATTTAAGAAAATTATATTTTTGCAGTGCCCTAAATGTGTTGTAAACAACTATTGTTTGTCTTGTAGCACCAGTAAATGCTGATACATTTTTTTAAGCTAAAATTTAGCATTAACTGCCAATAAAAGTGCTTTCCCACAATTTACACTTTCCCGCAATTTACACTTTTTCCTTGGGGTTCCTTGAAAAGTGCAAATAAGGGGTTTTACTGTACGTGGATTTCAGTAACGTGTCAAAACGAAGATAATATCACGGCACTAGTCTTTCAGTCTATGTTTATTTCACGCCTATGTTTATGATGGCGTAAATAAATAGAACTTACGACATAAGGACATTATTTTGTGCGAAAATTCGTGAACTTCGCGCGAAAATTCGTGAATTTCGCGACTATGTCAAAATAAAAGGAAAGTCGCAAAATTCGTTTAAAGTATCAAATTTTCGCGTTATTTCGTGAATTTCGCGCTTCACCATTTTTCGGGGTCTAGAGATACGACAACTTTTCTGACTTGACATCCTGTGTTTTATTTCTCAAACTTAAGAAGGATGAAAACCGTCCTCTTTTAAGTGACATAGTCTACATCAAGGCAGAAAAAGGAAACAACAATCTACAATATAAGTCATGTTATGATGAATTTTCCCCAACAAGAAACCTTGAATTCATGACCATGAAAGGCCTTTCCACTGCTTTGAAACCTCCAACATTCAAAACATCTGCAAGAGGTGTCTGCCCAGATAAAAAATAAGATATACTGAAAAAACTTGTACCACTTATGCCAGAGAGTCGCAGACAATTTTGGAAAGTCCTGCCTGTAAACAATGTTCCAGATCTGTGTATCTCTGACGATAAGTAGAGACCTGAAAAATTCGCTACCGCGATAACGCGAATAATAACGCGAATTTAAGCATTTTCACATGTAAAACGCGAATTTCTGCACTTTTAATTGAAAACGCCTATTTATCATGCTTTTGGCACATTTTAAAGAAATTTTGTAAAATCCGCCTAACAATTACGTATCAAAATAAAGATGAATCGTAATTAATTATTCATACGTATATTTACAATGATTTTCCGTAAGTTAATTACTTTTCTAGATACTACGGTTATTTTGATTTCTTAGTTTAGTCGCCATCTTTCTTTTCTCAACGGTTGTTCACTTGTACTATAAAAATAAAATTTGTCACGGGCTTGAAATATATTTATACATGATTATATAATTATAAAATTGCAATGTTTAATTTCTTTCGTAAATTGTTCTCATATTCTTATAACATCGATTAAATTTACTTTTATATTTTTAACGGTGCCTTTACGTTTGGGTTGAAAATAAATCGGCTGGCTAAGAATGTTTGAGATTTCATGTTGGTCACTCTGTTTTGTTCGTTATTTTCATACAAACAAGTTTCTTCTGACAAAAACTTTAATACGTAAATTACGTTGTAGTATAATACGAACGACAATATTTATTGTTAAATAATTATTAAAATTAATTTTTAAACTTTCCTATACCCATATTTTAAAGTTATAGTTGAATAACACGAAAGAGACATACAACAAGTATGGAACTTCAATCGTAACCTCAAAAAATGAAATCCTACGAAGCTGTAAACAAGTTTGCCGCGAAAACCAATTATTTTATCAACGAGTAACGTAGCTAGTGCGATTATATGAGGTGTTTGTTTTCGTTGTGGTTTTCTGGATTTTGAGCATTGCTTTAAAATAATTGTACAGCTAGTGTTAAATTAAGTGTAAAGTTACCCATATTTTGTTTGAAATGCCTAAGCCTACCGTAAATGCGTGTATACGGGCGGAAGAATTCAAACGTTAAGGTTTCTACGCTTCTGACCCAAAAACGTTAATGTGCAGACAATGCAGCTGCACAGTTACATATTAAAAAAGAGATAAGAACAGCAGAAGTCAGTGGGGTCGTTACCACAACGCCGAAATACCATAATGCTGAATGTCAAAATTGACCACAACGCAGACAGCTAGAAAACTGTTGTGTACCACAACGCCGAAATAACTGAATGAATTTGTGTGTGTTTCTTAAATGTACCTAACGCCGAAATACCACAATCAAACCTAACCTAACCTAGCGTAATATAACCTAACCTAACCTAGCCTACCCTAGCCTAGCCTAGCCTAACCTAGTCTAACCTAACCTAACGTTTGTAGCAGTCCTGCAATGACATTTTTCAGCATTAGTGTATTTCGGCGTTGTGGTACACAGCAGTTTTCTAGCTGTCGGCGTTGTGGTAAATTTGGCATTTCTGCGTTGTGGTGCGTTCCCTAGTTAGTTTTTGTAAACAATAATTCGCAAATTTGTAAAAAAAAAAATCAGTACCAGTTTTAAAGTAAGGAAAATAATACCTATTTTGAAAAAAAAATAACACCTATTTTTCAAAAAAATAACACCTATTTTTCAGAAAAATAACACCTATTTTTGAGAAAAATAACATCTACTTTTTCAGGTCTCTAACGATAAGTAATGGATGAGAAATGTACATAACACAGTTAGTTCTTATACCATAACTTTTGACTTTATAAAATATTACAATGACTGTGCAGCATGCTGTAATTAATACAGTAGAACCCGTTTATAGTGAACCCGCCTATAATGAATTCCCGTTTATTGTGAATTTCCGTCTCGGTCCCGGCAAAATGATGTGAGGTTATGTATTAATTTATTGGATATAGCGCACAACTTTTGTCAATGTTGATACGTTTTCCCGTGTACCACGAACAAATTTTGCCGACATAATGCACATTTATCTCAAATATTTTCATATAATTACAAGTATTTTCACAAAACGTCTATTCTGGATCACATTAACGTTTTTCTCCGCAATATGCTACTCGATATTCCACTGTTCATATTATAAACAAATCGTAATGGAGTGGCCTCGGTAGGCTAAATGTAGCCAGAAATGATGCTCAGTTTGGTGAAAATAAAAAATAGTTTACCCTGCATAGTTAAAGAATGGGCGAACGCGTGTACATTTAATAAGTTATAAAAATTAAACATAAATTACCGCCACACAAATACGTATGTACTTTATAGCAGCAAATTCAATATTTTAACGTCTCATTTTTATCGTTCACGTTTCGGACATTTTGATCGAGTAAGGTTCGTAAGACCCACTACATAGAATTCTGTGGACTAAATTTTTCCATAGAAAGAAATTTTCGTTCCAGCTTTAGCAACTGGGATACTAAATGATACGTAGTGATCTTTGATGCGCCAGACTCGTTAATTTTTGTTTATTTACTTTTGACGGTAAAAAGAATTTCATGTTATTAAGCTGCAAATTTGCTTCAATAAGAAATATGTACATAAAAAAGGGTGAAAAACGCGTTAAAAAACGTAAGGCATTATCTGTGCGAGATAAACTGTACATTATTAAAAAGGTAGACTCCAACCCACTGTCCCGCACGTGTTAATAGCAAAGGAACTGGGAATTGCAACATCCACATTAAGTACAATATTAAACAAGCTGAACAATATTCTTTCTCAACCTGCGAATACGCCTGAAAAAAGGAAAATACGCCGATGTCGAAGAACCATTAATAGAAAGTTTGTACATGTGTAGTGTATTAAAAATAATATCTGCATTTGCTCATAAAACTGTTGCTTTGAGTATTTTCATTCGTTCTTTTCTTGGCTTAGGCCTATGTGTAGTTAAGATTATGCTTTTGAGTATGTATTGCCAATATAAAAGTTTTCCCAGATATAAAGTTTCCCCTCTATAGTGAACATATAAACTACTCCCTTCAGATTCATTATAACAGGGTTCTACTGTAGTTTGTTTGCTGAAGTTTTTGCTAGAAATGATTGATAATAAACTCAAGTATTAGTTGTTAATTTTGCATACATTTAAATTAATTTTTTTTATTTGTATTGTAATGTAATTCTATTGCTGCTTACACATGTTCACAGTAAATTTAGATTTCTTTTTCGTTCTGTTAGTGAGACAGTAAGTTTTGTTGGAGATAAGGTTTTCTTCCTTAAAAGTACATATCTCTATAACCATTTTTTCTAGGTATGAACACCTTAACTCCATTTTTAATACATTCCGTATATAAAATATGTTTAAAAACCATATCATAATACTTTTACTTACTAAGGATTACATATAAATGTAATAAATTGTGCAAATATAAATTAGCATAGACTGGCCAAGAAACAATGTTCTTTTTGCTCTCCTGTAAAATTTGGTTTATTGGAGTTAAGGCTTTCTTGCTTAGGAGGGCAGTAGTGTGGTACGCAGTTAAGGCAAAGCTACTTGCTGGATTTCTCTTGATGATTTTGATTACTATCGGTTGACAATATACAGCTACCGACTGGATGCATGCCCGCCTCGACTTTTTTTAACTGCCGCAGCAATGTTTATTTTGACAGCTGAAGCAATTATCGTTTCCCGTGGGTTGATAGAAAAAGGTCGCTTCACCCAGCATAAAAAAAAAGGCTACGCCACTTATTCCCCACGCAGGAAACACACTGGCTGCCGTCTTGTCTCCCCCGCATTTATCTTTCTTCTAACATTCCACATCTCGCCTCTTGCGCGAGCAATAACGAAGCGACCACGCATTGGGCCGTTATATGCTTTGTTTGGTGACAGCAGCTTGATTTTATTCGGTATATTCCTTTTCATAAGACCCTTGCTATTAAAATACATTTACATTTAAGTTTGAAAGCTTGTAAATTCCTTGCCAGAGATGACTGAACTCGATCTTGGTGTGAAAAGTTACATATTTTGACCCCTCCTACACCGCTTTAGTACCCCATTCATAATAGCCCAATTTTACGGGAGAAGGGAGGGTGAAAAGTGCATTTTCTCACTGAAGGTTTTTCAAAGGGAAGCGAAATTGGGGTGTTATAAGGGAGGACACTAGATGGTTTGTGTGTCTGGGAGGGATGAGCTAACCTTGAAGAATGTTACCGAAGGGAGGGAGGGGTGAGCTTATGCGTCATGAAGCTGTTGCCGCCAGCCAGCCGGGCGAGCTTCATGTGCGCCCACTCGCATTGCAGAACCTACAGCTGCCATATTATTACAGGAAATGTCCCATTATTTTTTTGTTATTCTTACATGAACATTATTGGAAGTATTAAAGCCGACACAAAAATACGCTGTGTGTTAAAATTAACAGATTTTTATGATCTTTCATTCCGTTTTTTTTTTTTTTAATTTTTTTCTGATTTTCATATTTTGGTCAAAATGTCAAATTTTTTGACGGTTGCCGAGAATGTATTCGTAAAATCAGTGTTTCCTTAAATCCGGGGTTCTTGACATAAGGGTTTTAGTGTATTTAACTACGGCAAGCAGTAAATGTACATGTAAACTAACCAGTAAAAATAAAATGTCTTTTGAAATATTTTGTTTAGAGGTGGCCTGTAGGGCGACGGACTTGACATGAAAGTTGAAGTGGGTTTAAAGCAAACCCATCTAGCATTGTGAGTGACAGCATCCTGCCATTGTACGACTGGTTTCTTAGCGAGTAGCGGTTTGGGAAGGGGTGTGGGGGGGGGGGGGGGGGGGGGGTAAAATCAACTGAAAATTTTGGAAAACATCTATTACAACCGTATTCCTGGGAACCGTGAGGGGTCGTTTCAGAGAGGTTTGACTACTACGAAAAGTGAAAATTGTACTCGTGGATTTTTAGGTTATGGCGCATACTCTTTCGTTTTTCAGTAATATCGGCCGAAAATTAACAAGCGTATTGGAAGTCGGCAGAAATGCCGATTCAGCTAAATATTGGCAAAATCGGCTTCTTCAGTACAGCTCTACATTTAATGACATGAGTAAACATATTTCAGACTTCAGTATATTGAAAAAGACTTTAATTTCCATGTAGGTTTATTGTGTGTGTGTTTTTTTTTCAAGTGTAAATTGAATTAAGTAAAATGCTTTTATTTTTATTACTTTCAATTGATTAAACTTTAGGGATGTGCGGGTACTCGATAATTTCAACTTCGATTCGATTCCTCAACTATTTGAACCCGGAACCGAAACTAAAATTTGGAATCGAAAAATTCTGGCAATTTTTTCAAAAGTAAAAAAATCGAAGAAATTGACGGTTACCGTTCAACTGATTGCTAGAAATAAATTTATTCATCAATTATCATTAATGTAACTCGTAAAATTGCTGCGCACTTTCACTCAAGCAAATTTCATAACGTTATGAAATATAGGTTAGGCCGAACATTAAATTCTTTTCAAAGATCGTGTATGATATAATTTACACGTTCAGAACTACTAACTGTTTAGGCTTGCAAAGATAAATACCTTACGAAAACTGCTTGTTTATGAAATAGTTTAACAATCTGCTCAAACATTTTTATTTTTGCCTACTTACGGCATATTACTCATGACCATTTCTCACGTTGCACGGGAAAAAAATATTGTTGGTTTATTTGTTTTGAAAAATAAATAACACATATTAAAAATGAATTTTACAACCATCAACGCACAATTTTCTGTTAACAGTTAAAATAGTTCCCTGTTCAACCATACATTTACAAAGATCGCCATTCTGTGACAGTCTTCTGTTAACAGAATAACCAACATTAAAACATTCACGACATAAAAATATTTTAGCGGTGCCGGACGTATAGACCAGTTGACACGCCGGGAAGCCTACAACTCACGTAGTTTCGGTTCCCTGCAAGAATTTCCGAAGATTTCCGAAGTTTTGCATTTTGGGTTTAACGCCACTTCAGCCGCTAAATCAGAAGTTTCCAATGAAAAAAGCATGTTGTGACTGACCTAACCTAACCCAACCCTTTGAATTTTTTTTTAATTTCAATTTTTGAGAGAAATCCGAAGTTGCAGGGAACCGAAACTACGTGAGTTGTAGGCTACCGTGACAGGCCACCATTTATCATAGATCGCGCGTGCCGAGACACAAAGGAATCGAATCACTGAATCGTAACATTCTGTCAGTATCGAAGTACTGTTTAGTGTTTATGCTTTTGCCTTTTACAAAACTTAATTAAAGCTGATCATTGTTGTGTGGTTTAACTTCGTGAAGTTAATAAATTAATAATATTTACGTATTTTTTCCGTTTTTAGGGGAACAGATCTTGTTGAAAAAAACAAAGAAATATATGTTACTTATTGGTTTTAATTTAAATAAACCTACTGGCTAGGCCATGCTGCATACGTCATATGTGCAAATGTAGGTTAATTAATAAATTATACTTCTTAGCGCAGCACGCATCGCACTTTCTCGGTGACTCCAGTGAGGCAGCTGACTTTACAGTTGGTAACATTTGACATCTTTAAACAGTGGTGAAGTGATTAAATAAGTAATGGATGAAAATTGTGGCAAGTTTAAGGGCCGCAGTCATCTTCCAGAATTGTATTTCTTATTCATTTAAGTTAAATACATATGGTTCAAAATAAATGCAATTTTTTTTTAGTTAGTCCTACCAGACTAATGACTATGTAGATAAAGTTACCCAAAGAATCGAAATCTGAATCGAATTTCAACTCTTGTGGTGATAATCGAATCGGAATCGAATCGAACTGAAAATCATGGAATCGCACAACCCTATTAAACTTTAATGACCAGTTACAGATACAGTAGATCCTCTTTTTTACATATTTCAAGGGACCCGAAAAAATATATCTAAAATGCAGGAATATATAAAAAGTGGGCAATGCTAAATTTTTTAAAATTAATATTTAACCATTATAAATACCATTATAAGGAGATAGCATGCACTAAACAAAGTCAAATGTTACATATTCTCAAGTTTTACACAATAATAAGCACTTTGAAAAAGGGCCTAATTAAACGTGGAGGGAGGCCAGAACCTGGCATGGACTGGGGTATACGTGAATGGAGCAGATCAGGTACGCAAGGTAAATGGTTTCAGGTACACAGACATTTTATTCAAATACCAATTCAAATCAAAACATTACGTTTAACATTAATGGTAATGTTAAGTGAGAACAAGGCAAGGCCAAATACATAAATTGAAAACAATTTCTTTTTTGACAAAACGTGTTTGTTAACAATAATAAATTTGTGAGGTATGCCGGCTACACTGTAAACGATCCAAACAACTGACTCTCAAACGGGGCAAAGCCCAGTTGACTCGAAATAAAAGCATTGCCAAGTATGAAGTTAAATTCACATAAAGTAGAATTACAAAACTACTGCAAAGTGCAGGTACAAAAAAGGGAAAGAATTTACATTATTCTTTAATAATCCATTACGTGCGACGACGTCTCAGGGGGAGACAATTACAAACAAAAACGGAAGCGAAGATGAAGTTAATTTACAGCAAAAATCCAAACTTATTTTTCTAGGTGGCGGCCAAAAAGGAATTTAGACAGAACAAATTTAAGAATAAATGACTCTACATTAGGGTGAGGTCCACCGCCTCACTGACGACTCAAACCAACTTACATTTTTCCCCTGAGGTCGCACACGCACGTAGTTCAAACTGAACCTAACGTACTACATGCTAGTAGACAACCAACAGATCAGCTACCGCTGACAACCGAGCCTGACTAAACAAACCAGTAGAATAAGGCCCCCAACATGGTTGCAGCTCAATTTATAAGCTCGCGCCGCAGCGCGCGCATGCGCCTATCAAAAGGGGGGGGGGGGGGGGGGGGGAGAACGAGTACAAATTGAACAAACAGTAGGAGGGGGGGGGGAAAGGAGGGAGAAGGAGGGGAGCGGAGTGCCAGAGGCCCGCGATGGCGCGCGCCGTTTAAAAGTAGCGGACCCGACCGCTACAACTTCATTATCTCAGACAGTAAAACAAAAACAACCTTAACAGCACTTTAAACAAAATTGTTAATAAAAATTGTTACTATACAATAATTACCTATAATTAAATAAATACAATCAATCTTACTTAAAGCTTCTTGAAGAAGTCTGAAATGTGCAATTGTTTTGAATGGAGTCTGCACAAGTGCTCAATGTTCACCTCAAGTTTGTGCAGGGTCGGAATAAGGTCTTCATCATTATTGAAACTAGACACAAATTTTTTAAAGGTACACACCGCCTGAGTTGCTTCTGCCTGCGTTGGAATAGGTTCTTCACCATCTTCATCTTCTTCGCTGTCTTGACAGTCAACAGACGCCCTTTCTGTCAGATAGTTGTCGAAAATGTCATTTAAGTCTTCAATTTCTGTTGTTACAACATCACTGTCTACTTCTACAAAGTCACTAAATGACACACCAGCTTGCAGTTTTGCCACTTCTTCATCAAGTTGATCATTGCTGGATAACTCTTCAACAGCAGTCACTCCAGAAGAAAAGAATTCAGCTTTCTTGAAACAGTTAGCTATAGTTTCTGGCTGTACCTTGTTCCACGAATAAGCAATGTTATGAAGTGCATCAAGAACATTGAACTTCAAGGTGGTGGGGTCTTTTCCAGATTCCAGCATGCACAGAGCTTTCTGCACCAACCTTTTACTATAGTTTACCTTGAACACATGAATTATGCCCAAGTCTAAAGGCTGCAGGTGGCTGGTGCAGTTAGCAGGAAAAAAGACCAACTTTACGTTCCTCAGCTCTATGTGATGTGGATGTGCTGGACACTGGTCAATAAAAAGGACAATTTTACGGTTTTGGCTTCCCATTTTCGCATCCAGTGCATGTAGCTGAGACTCAAAAATGCTACTAGTCATCCAAGCCTTCAAGTTTGATGAATACAGTAGAACCCTGTTATAATGTTTTTCAAGGGAGCACAAGAAAAAAACATTATAAGCAGGAAAACGTTATAAGCAGGAAATCTCAATTTAGCTCGTAACAATGTTCGAGCTTTGTGCCAATGGACTCACAAAGCTATGTAAACAACTTTAATGTTAAAACATACTTGATACATGAATTTTCTGAAACAAGCCAACAATTTTTCAACTTCGTCTTGTTCCCTGGTTAAATTTTGTTTGTCTAAAGATACACTGCCACATTTTTTGTAAAATTGTCTCACAATACATGATAACATTAAGAGTGAGAACGTCTACTCCTTCGCCACCGGAAAATGTTTAATTTTGGGATTCCTATGTATGAATGAAAAAAAAAAAAATTATTTGTAAGCAATAGAAAACACTTTTAGTTATGCCCTCGCTCAATGGTTGGCAACTTAAATATCGTAGGACTATGTACGTGCATCTGAATACCCACTGGAATGGCAAGGAAGGGAAGAGTTGACTAAGGGTGCCAACTGACACGTAACTATGAACATTGTGTACCTTCAATATATTGCATAAAATTGTATTTTAACAAACTTCATGTATTGTATGGCAGTGATTGTAAACATAAACATACATAAAGGAAACTTTTTATCGTAAGTGTTGGAATAGTTTGGTTTTAAAACATTTTTTCCCCATTTATTGAATGTTAGAAAGCAAACATTATAAGCAGGAAATTACACTATTTATGAACATTATATGCAGGAAATAAATACATTGTCCTTATGGGGGAAATATTGGGACTTTAAAAATATGACATTATAAGCAGGAAAACATTATATGCAGGAACATTATAACAGGGTTCTACTGTAATTGTCGGCAGTGTTTTTATGTTCCTAAAACATCTGGGATTCTTACTTTTACCAATTACAAATGGTGGCAGCTTTTCACTGCCATCTGCATTTGTCGCAAGAAGAACGGTAAGTCGTAATTTACTGTTTTTTCCTCCATGGCAGCGTTCTTTAAAACTGAGTGTTTTGCTTGGCATCACACCATAGTACAGTCCAGTTTCGTCTGCATTAAATACATCCTTTGATGCGTAGTCCAAGAGATGATGTAACTGCTCTGTTTTCCAGGTTTCAACAGTTTTGAGTGTTTACACTTTTACTTTCGCCACAGATTGTACTGAACACAACATTATTTCTTTCTTTGAATCTGCAAATCCAGCCGTTAGATTTAGTGAAATCTTTGATTCCTAACCTACCAGTAGAGGCACTGGAAAATCGTAAAAACGATATAGGCGCGAATAAAAGCGACAAAATGGTTTACCGACGAATAAACGCTACAATCCCGTTTTTAGATTTATTTATTAAAATTTCAAGTAATATTAAAATTTCCAGTAAATTTTAGGTTTACCTAGGGCTGATCGGTTCCCACATTTTCAGTTCGGTTCGGCTCGGCTCGGTTTTTTGTTAAAAATGTCGGTTTTCGGTTCGGTTCGGTCACTACTTCAAAATTTTTCTTTGAGCTGTCATACCAAAAAAATTCCACTATAGTATTTGATTACTTGCAATATCTTGCAAAAGTTTTATTTCTTAGGGGAGTCACTTTCTCAGCAATATAAAAGTTATTTTCAACTACTATTTGTATTTATAAATAAGTTTATATGCTACTGAAACAACCATATGTGTAAAAAGGAACAGAACAAAACAGTTTAGAACATTAATAATTAGTATTACATTAACCTTGTTGCCAGCTTGAATTTATGAAATGTACTGGAATAAAATTCAATAGCAATAATGTGATTAAAATCAATATACAAATAAAAACTTCCTACTGTAGCCTCTATGCCGGGCGTTAATGGACAAGCCAACATAAACAAACGTCTTAACCAAGAAAACGTCTTAACCAAGAAAACGTCTTAACCTACCAGTGCATTAAAGGCAGAATGAATCATAATGACCATATTTTCAAAATACACAAGTAAAGTATTCATATTTAGTATGCGGTATTTACTAGGATTTTTTTTCCGTCACGTGCGTAACATCATCATCTTTGCGGAACACGGGCGGTATTATTTTTAATTCCTTCGTCACAGATGTTCATAGTTGCCTCCAATTACCAAGACGTAGTGGCAAAAAAGAATTTTTATTTTACGAGAAATCAAATACTCTAGACTATAACGACGCAAAGCCGCAATAATCACGCGCGAATAGTAAACAAACTACATCTAAAGGGTCTGACGACATGCACATTCATTCTCCAACTGCCATTTGGAACGGAACTTGGAAGGCAACTAATCGATCCTAGCGCACGTATAGCGCATTCTGTGATGTGAAAATAGAACTGAGTGACGCCATGCGTCGTGAGCGCCCTGCAGAATACGAACGGAACTAAGCAATGCTACGAAACTTCTACCGTTTTAGCTTACGAACCGGAATTAAATAAATATTATTTTAGTAACGGAAGTGATATATCCTTTAAATAAGAAAAAACCATATATTTAAGAGAAAATAGTAGTATTCCGACAGAAACTTCCGACGTTAAACATAGGAAATAGTGAACTGTAAGAAACGCTTAGACTTTACTATCCCATGGTTAAAATGGCGAACATTAAGAGAATAGATGATTTAAACGTTTTATAGTGAAAAACTTAGCATGCGTCTTAAATGTGTTTTGATGTATTATGCAAGCGGTACGTTTCTTATCCAATATGAATGTTAAATACATTATTTGGTAGATATGTACTTGAAGTTAGTTTTTAATGCCCTAATAAAAACCGAATCATCGGTTTTTTCTGGGAATTCGGTTCGGCTTCGGTTTTTACTAAAATGACCGAACCGAACCGAAAATTCGGTCAACCGATCAGCCCTAGGTTTACCTAATATTTTTAAATAAAACATTTCTTATTATTAACGGCATAACCTCATACAATAAAGAACATTCTTTATTTTATGCATCTTCTTACCGTGTTTGAAGATTACCTAATAAACGGTGAGGATGGCGAGCCATGTAAACAATCAACACAATATATGAATCTTGTAAATGACACAAAACACAATTTAAATACGCATAGGCTCGCGTGTAAACTTGGTTAACGGCAAACGTAACGTACGACCCAAACAAATGTAAACGATTAAAGAGAGACGTTTATTTACGTGCATGAATATTTTCGCGGCAAAGAAAGTGAAAACATTTAAGCGGCCATGTTTGCCAACGTGTGCGTGCTTGTGTGATATTAACACAAGAAATCAAATTATTTACTGTTAAATGACAACTAAAATAATATAAAAATGCATTAATTTAAGTTTACAACACACGCAGCTTATATTTGGCAACTACAAAAAAAAATTACGAAAATCTTCTTCAGTCATATTTGTTAGCACTTTAATGGGAAAAAATGATGGCAGCAATGTAGCTCTAAGCTCTTGTCTCTCATTTGTTGAATGTACCTAGTGTTTTCCTAATTTCCTAACCCGAAAAACAAATGGTAATCTGTGAAACTAAAATATTGCGCTGCTATTCACAATCAAATTAATGTTATTAAAGTCGGTTTTCTGTATCGCATTCGCGTGCAATGCAGTTAGAACTATAAAATATATATATATTTTTTTTACCATTACGGGACGGACAAAATCTGTTACCGTGCATTCACGTGCAGAGCAATACAAGTCGCGCCATTTCTATGTTGACACTGAGGGCGTACGGTGTTGTGGTGAAATTATCGGTGGAAATTAGTGGGCGCCACCACGTGAGTGGGCACGTAGACCCGGCGAGAGACTCTACCCCAGGGCGTTACGTGGCCCGTGTGCGGCGAGATATTAGCCCTCCAGATGTTACACGCAGCTCCTGTCCCTACCTAAGCCCGCTCTCAGCGTCGGGCACGCTTCTAATCCGCAGTGGGCTCTCAGGGCGTCCCACACGCCGCTGGCCAGGTTAGGAACCCACGTGGCCCCCCCGAACACAAAAAGACGTAACACAATTAATTGGTTTTTATTCTACTCACGGTATACGTCCTTACACGCTCCTTCACTGATACAACTGTAAAACGCCCGAGGCACGAATCAGATTAGGTGAGGAGGCGAACCACGCACGTGGTCGCCTCAAGGCAGCGACACGACCGCCCTCGGCCGGCGGGAGAGAGAGACTGGGCTGAGCTCATCGCTTGCAGGTGGCAACATGGCGCCCTTCGCGCCGAACACAATTACCGTTACAACTTTGCTGTAGCGTGCCCCGGGTTACTCTTAGAAAATACATAACTAATTTTACAATAATTATTAGATTACTTCCATGTCCGGACCGTCTGTAATAATTACTTATAACATTAAAAAGGGGTTCCAATGAGTTTCATGCTAGTTCCTCCGTCGCCCGCTAGGGAGCGTCCGTGTTCGTGCTTGGATTTATAAAAATAACAACAGATCATGAAGTTATTAATTAAAAACACATACATGCATAATCATCGTTACACTGTTTGGTGGGGGTGGAAAGAAAAAGGTTTACAATATTAATTAACATATTTAGGGGTGCGGCGCACTGCATCTAAGCGCCCTCTTGCCGGGCTAGAAACACACGCACGCACGAGCGGGAGGTTTGAACTGAGATGGTGTCATATCGGGCTCAAAGGGGCCGCAGGCCCGGACGACGTCAACACTAACATACTTTGTCCAAAGCTTGCAACATCCGCATAAACTGGGAGAAGAATTAAAATTAAAGCTATATAAACGCTATATGGCAAAATATAAATGCTACGAACAGCCATTATAAACGCTATTTTCCAGTGCCTCTACCTATCAGCTATTTGCCGTGCTTTCTCACTAAGTAAAACACCACTGACGGGAATGTTTGCAGATTGTGCTTCAGTAAACCACTTTTTCAAAATCTCTTCCAGCTTCTCGTAAGTTGATGTCCGTACATACTTTCGCTTATTCGCGGTTGCTGCCCCACATTTAACACAATTTTCTTCCACTGTCTTGCAGTTTTTCAAAATCATGTTCAGTGTTGAACACAAAATCTTAAGTTCGTTAGCAAGAGAAACTTGGGTACCCACGTGCGCATCATAGCATCTCAAAATGTCCAGTTTTTCTTTTATTTTGAGATTTTTTCTTACACTTTTTTCGGACATCGTGAATACTCCCACACTAGCAAATTATTTATTTCAGATTTTGGGCAAATATTTAAATAAAACTAACCCATCACTTGTTATGAATTGAAAAAAAAACTTAGCACTACGTTGCCCATGTTCGGAATTCACTACTGCCAACTGCTTCCAGAAACTTTTTTTTGGGTATTTGTAACACAAAATCATTTATTAAAATATAAAATACCATTTATATTTTTATAAATGATTTACGAATTTTATTTATATTGCTAGCACAAACGGCCATTTTATAATTTTAAATCACTAATATTAAGTCGCCAAGAAAAACTTACCTTCAACTAACCATTGAAGTGAAACGAGCTTGACCACACACACACAAAGATGCCATTTTTGCTGGAATTAATTTTCTTTAAATAATTTTAGTATACGCTCAGTAATCGCATCTATAACTTTTAATTTTTAGTGCGTATATAAATTTATGTATGAATATTTAAATGTATGGCACATTTTGTTTTAAATTTACTTATCATTTCCGCATATCACAGAATATTTAGATGTATGGCCGTATAGTTAACCGTGGCACAGAATAAAATTTCAAAGTGAAGGTGGTTTACAATGGCTAGGGCCTGGAAAATTTCGGTGTTTTCAGTATGCAAAAAGCGGTACTTTCAAATTAGAAAAGCGGTGGTTTAAAGTCGGTATTTTCGTTATGCAATGGAAATTTTACTGGTATTTTAAATGTTGACTAAATTGTGCAATTATTGAATTAAATAGTTTACATATTTAATAAACAATCCATGTATACTAGGAATAGACTACTATACTAATATGCATAATAACAGCCAATTAAATCCAAAACAGTTACACAAAACAGACACTTTGCTATAGATGTTTGCAACTACAAATTTTCTTTTTTTTTCTGCCGCTGATGCCACATGCTTAGCAGAATTTAGTTGTTTGTCAATGGAATTTTTTGGGTTAAATGATACTTTAACCTTACGTGAGTATTAGTGATCGGCAAATACGTAGAATCCCGCGAGAATACGGGCCAATTCCCCCCCCCCCCCCCCCCCCCCCCCCCAAATATATCCAAATACATAAAAAATCGCCTTTGTTCGCATAGATTTCATTATCAAATAGTCTATGGAGTAAAAAAGACAACTTTTTTAAATTCATATTACACCTTGGACTCGCATACCCTGAACAATGGGTTCTGATAAATTGTCGCGCTAAGTGAATTCGAGTCACCTGAGTTCGGCTATGCTAGCCGGCTGGTGGTTATTTTCGTTCAAAACGTGGCGAAGGAACTTGTGTGGATCAGGTAGAAAACATTCTGCTATAAACGAAAGACATAAGAACAATGCTATCCTGAAATGCTGTGACATGTTTTTGGAGTAGATAATCACAGCGACAGACCGACAGGATGCGCGGCCGCCCTTGCCGTCAACGCTGTTTATTTTGACAGCTGAAGCAATTATCTTGTCCATGTCCCTTCACAGCATAAAAAAAAAAGAAAAAAAATGTTGGAATGCAGATGGAAAAGTAACTATGCAGTAAAATAAATATATTTATGGCCCTGCTAAATTTTTCTATTCAATAAAATTTGAGGTATTAGTAGGGCCTGGAATTTTTCGCGATCGCGAATTTTGTGAAAATTCGCGCGAATTTCGCATGAAAACGCGAAAAGTAAGTACATTCGCGAAAACCACAACATTTCTATATTACACTGCGAATATATCCCCGAAAATTACCATTACGGTAGAATCCCGTCGATGCGACCCCCCTCTGATGCGTCCATTCCGTTTATATGACCGTTTTTTTGAGAAAACATGAAAAATTTGAGCAGAGAAAGTCGAAAATTTGAGTAAAATCGGCTGAAAAACAAGTCTGTTACACTTTGTTGGGCTCTATGTGTTCACTTTTATCTTGGTGAGAGCTGTACTGTAAGCAGGCAGGCAAACAATAGACGTCTAAAATTAGATACCACCCCTCTAGACTGTCCACACGGCAGTGTCTAGCCGAGCTCGGCGTGTCCGCTATCGAGCTCGGCGTGTCCACTATCGCACGAAAAGCCGTCTCAGCTGTCATGTTATCTTACCCGCCCGGCGGCTTGACGTCATACGTGACGTGACGCGACGCTTGCCTCTCCCATCCCCTGCTAATTCTTCAAGGCTCATCCCTCCCAGAGCCACAAACCATGTAAAAACAATCCCCCCCCCCCCCCCCTCCTTTTCCAGCTAACATATCAACACATTCCCTCCCTTATTTCAACCTTCTGCGTGAGAAACTGTCAGCGTGGTTTTTTTTTTTTTTTTTACGCTGCGAAGGAACGTGGAAAAGATAATTGCTTGAGCTGTCAAAATAAACATCGCTGACGGCAAGGGCAGGAGCGCATCCTTTCGGTCTGTCGCTGTGATTATCTACTCCAAAAACATGTCACAGCATTTCAGGATAGCATTGTTCTTATTTCTTTCGTTTATAGCCGAATGTTTTCTACCTGATCCACACAAGGTTAAAGTATCCTTTAACCCAAGTCTTGTGTTTCAGCAAAATTACCTTATTTTTACATAAGCCGTGTTCGTGTATGGTTTTGATGCTCAAAATTGATCTGGGGTATAGTTCACACTAAGTATCTTCTCATTTGTGCGCTGGGGTTTGTTCAAGTGGCAACCCCGTGTTCCTCCACTCCATTAAATACAAGCATATCAGTATCAGAAACATGGGTTTTATTGTACTGACAATAGCACAGTAATGTGCAAATTTTGCAACTGTAAAGTTTTATGGGATAGAAAAGATTCCATTGACAAACACCTAAAGTCGGCTAAGCATGTGGCATTGGCAGCCATAAAAAAAAAATTGTAGTTACAAACATCTATAGCAACGTGTCTGTTTTGTGTAACTGTTTTGGATTTAATTGGCTGTTATTATGCATATTAGTCTATTCCTAGTATACATGGATTGTTTATTAAATATGTAAACTATTATATTCAATAACAGCACAATTTAGTCAACATTTAAAATACCGGTAAAATTTCCATTGCATAACGAAAATACTGATTTTAAACCACCGCTTTTCTAATTTGAAAGTACTGCTTTTTGCATACTGAAAACACTGAAATTTTCCAGGCCCTAGGTATTAGTTTTCAGCAGAAACTGCTGTGTGACTAATAAACAAATTGTTTCATAATAACTTAAACTTATAAAGTATTTATTAACGGCGAAGGACAGTCGTATAAGCCCATAAAAATATTTATTTTACCGAGAATGGACTATACAACCTGGCTTTTGGCGCACGCGGTGTGGGAGGGGAGGAGGATGCTGACAGTTTCTCACGCAGAAGGTTGAAATAAGGGAGGGAATGTGTTGAAATGTTAGATGGAAAAAAGGGGGGGGATGTTTTTACATGGTTTTTGGCTCTGGGAGGGATGAGCCTTGAAGAATTAGCAGGGGATGGGAGAGGTAAGCGTCGCGTCACATCACGTATGACGTCAAGCTGCCGCTACCGCCAGCCTGGCCGGACGAGTTTCTTACGCTCTCGCAGAAGCTACCTCAGCTGCTTTTCGTGTGGGCCGGGAGGGTAAGATAACATGACAGCTGAGACGGCTTTTCGTGATAGTGGACGCCCCGAGCTCGGCTAGACACTGCCGCGTGGACAGTCTAGAGGGGTGGTATCTATTTTTAGCTGTCTTTTGTATGCCTGCCTGCTTACAGTACAGCTCTCACCAAGATAAACGTGAACACATAGCGCCCAACAAAGTGTAACAGACTTGTTTTTCAGCCGATTTTACTAAAATTTTCGACATTCTCTGCTTAAATTTTTCACGGTTTCTCAAAAAACGGTCCTATAAACGGAATGGACGCATCAGAGGGGGGTCGCATCGGCGGGATTCTGCTGTAATGGTACTTTTCGGGGATATATTCGCAGTGTAATATATAAATGTTGTGGTTTTCGCGAATGTACTTACTTTTCGCGTTTTCATGCGAATTATCGCAAAATTCGCGATCGCAAAAAATTCCAGGCCCTAACAATGGCAAATGAAGGTGTCGCAAGTACGTGCATGGACGTATTAGAAATATGTTCTAGTCATAATAATATTCACTTTATTTTATAGTGTTCTTTCTGAACTTTTTCTGATGGTATTCTCACAGATGCTGCGCTGTTGCAACGTAAATTACGGGAAATGCTTCCGCATACCTATAGCGGGAAAATAATGTATTAATACTATAGGGGAAATATTGGTGCAAATAAAAAAATACTTTAACTACGGGAAAACTCAAATCCCGGGTACGTGAAAAAGAGGTTATACTGTATTTATGACACTAATTTTGAGGTTAAGCAATTTTACTAAAGCATTACAGCTACGCAGGTTGCCAGCGAGAGACGCTTCTCTTCTGCTGGAAACCCTATCTCTACCTCCAATCGTAGAGCTAATTTAACTCCTGAACGTGCAGAACAAATTACTTTTTTGCATGATACATTAAAGAACAGAATTTAATAGTCTATGACAATCTCTCTCAGAATTTTGAAACAATGTGAATGTACTTTTCAAACAACATGATTTTTTACATGCTTTTTAGCTACACCTGTATGTTTGTCTGTCCGTCTGTAACTCTTTCGACTAAGAGTGAGTGGCTCATCACTGTAAAATGTCCCACCTATTTCATTACGTTCGTTAGCCGAGCGGTCTAAGGCGCGCGACTTCTGTGACGTCAGCTTTCGGATTCAGCGATCGTGGGTTCTACTCCCGGCCACGCCGAAAAAATAAAGTTTTTTTTTTCCCCGGTAAATTCTAAGATTATATCCATACATTAACTGTAAATGATTCGGAGAGACTTTACCATTTATTTGTGACATTGCAACTCCAAATAGTTATCTCAGATGGTAAGAGGTAGTGTCGGTAACTCATTTCCCTATGATAATTATACATAAATATAGTTTAAAAAACTAAAATCATGCTTTTAAAGAATATCAAACTAAAAAGTTAAAAATAAATATAGTTTAAAAAACTAAAGAAACATGCTTTTGAAGATTATCAAACTAAAAAGTTAAAAATAATTGTAAAATTTAATTTATGACAATAGTATATAAGCAATACTAGTATAAATGAGAAAAAAGCATGGGGCGGTTAATATACAAAAAATATGGCACAAAGCGCCTCAAGCTTTTTTCTCATTTATACTAGTACCTATTGCTTATATACTATTGTCATAAATTAAATTTTACAATTATTTTTTACTTTTTAGTTTGATAATCTTTAAAAGCATGTTTCTTTAGTTTTTTTAACTATATTTATTGGTGTTATGTTTGTTAAAGCTCTGTAAGGACTCCAGAAAAATTGACAAGGATGAAATTATTCCAAAGATATGTTACATTTACACCAGGGGCGTAGCTAGGATTTTATTTTTGGGGGGGATTAAACATTTGGCTCTTCACCCACCCTCTTTTACGAAGTGGGTCCGACCTCCCCCGGAAAATTTTGGATTTTTACGTGCAAAATGGTGCTATTTTAGCAGTTTTCATAATATAACATTGAATATTGTACTGCTGTAAATATTATTTATTTTGAATATTAAAATGACACAAATTAATTTTTCCAAAAGAAATAAAACAAATTCAGAAACATGTCCTCTTCAGGCATCACAAAACATTCAAATTTTCTTAAATCTAAATGATGAGGAACGGGAACAGATGCAGGCTGTTAACCATAATTTAAAAAGTTCACAAAAAATTACAACACCCTTAGTATAACGAAAGTAACAATAACTCCAGAAAATCTGGCCTTCTTTTGAACACAAAATATGTACTGTATGCACATTCAACCTATAACATTCAACTCCGAGAATATTTGGTTTTCTCAGAAGTCACAAAAATTGCTTTGCCACTCCTCCCTTCCCCCCACTTCTCTATGCCTCCAGACATTTATTTGGCTGGAAAAAAAATTATAATCTTACACTTACATGTATGTAAAAACATTAGCAACATCATTAATAACTGTGTTCATAACATATAATATATATAGTGTATATAAAGTACAGTTGTGATTTGTACAATTTTTGCAATTTAGTAAAAACTTTAGCTGCACTCTAAATTTTGTACACAGATCTGTTTTTTAAGTCACTTCTAATTTTTCAGTAGAATAGTATACGGTGATTTTTTATTGCAAATATGTCCAAAACTTCAGGATCAACTTCTGTATCTCGGTGAACTGTAAGCAATGCTAATCCATTCAAGCGGTTTTCTGACATACTGTTGCGCAGATATGATTTAAGTCTACGGAGTGTAGAAAATGACCTCTCACTTGATGCTGTGGACACTGGCAAAGTAGCAGACAATTTTAGCATTTTGTGAGTGAATGGGAAGAAATTAGTGTCACACATATTCAGTGATTCAATAAAATCATTCTGCAACTGAACAGTGTTCTTTTCTTGTAGCCACTTTCGTCGCCACATCTGGACTTCACTAACAGCCACCGTTTGAGGTATGTCTTGAGGATACTGCTCAAGTAGAGTTTGAATGTTGCTTCCAATGTCAATGTCTGAAAGGTGAACACATTTCCTTGGCAGAAGAAATTCTAATGAGCACAAAACATTTTTGTGAAGCAAGAACCTTTGATCAATTTGATTAATAAAATAGTCTAGGAAAGGTATGTAAATTGACTGCCTGTAATATTCTTCTGCATTGCTTGTAGCATAATTTGAACGCTGAACTTGTTTTCCACATTTCCTCGGTATAGTGATTTCAAAATCATTGTCTTGCGCCCGTTTTACTGCAGCGGAAAAAATAGTATTGAATTTAGTGGTGGCGTTACTGCGCAGACCTAGGATTTCTAATTTTAGCGATTCTGCATACTTAACACAAGCGGAAATGTCGCACTTCTTACCTTGTAAAATATTTGACAAATTGACTGTGAAGTCAAATATTTCGCATCATATCTCAAGTGAAATGATAAATTTACTCTGCTGTAAAGCACAATGAAAGTGGAATGCCTTTGTAGAAGTGTCTGCATGACTAATATTTTGAAGCTCTAACAGTGATTCACATATATAATCGTAAAGTTCATGAAACAAAAACAATGACTCTTGGTGCTCAACCCATCGAGTTTCACAAAGTTTTAAAAGTGTTGTTCTCTGCATACTAGGGTCTTTTTGCAGTATATAATTTCTTAGAACATCTTGTCTTCTGGGCGAACTTCTAAAAAATGAAACTACTTATTTTACTGTCCCTATGCAGTTTCTAATTTCTGGTAGGCTACAAGCATGAGTCAAAGCTAAATTAAGAGAATGGCTTGCACAATGAACATACACAGCTGCTGGGTATGACTAGCGAATAGCTGACTGGCAACCCTGTAATCGTCCACTCATACTTGCTGCGCCATCATATCCTTGGCCACACAAATTATCTAAATTGATACCACTACTTTTCAGAGTTGTAAGTATCATCGATGCAAGAGCTGACCCACGAAGGTCATATACGGGCACAAATTTCAAAAAGTCTTCTCTAATTATATAGCCAGAATCTGTATTCTTAACATACCTGACACAAAGCGATAACTGTTCAATTCCCCTTATATATGGTTTCGTCAGCTAAAATACTAAAGCACTCTGAAGCATTAACTCTGCTTACTATTTTGTGTGAAATAAGTTCCTCACAGGCATCAATAATCTGGTTCTGAATATCAGGGCTTATATAAGAATAATTACCTGAACAGGTGTCAATGTGTTTTCTTAGGATTTCATCTCCACTTTCTAAGCGAAATCTTAAAAGGCTGCGAAAATTACCATCATTTTCTAACGATTTAGTCAACAATGGCCCAGAGTCATGATGGCCACGTAATGCAATCTCCTGCCTACCACAAAATATAACTATTTTCCTGAAGTTTCAGTTTTTTTTGCTGAATCAAGTGCGAGAATTATATCATCCCGCTTCCTTTCAAATACAGAAACAAAATTATCTGCAAAAACATGGCATCTCTTGTGGTAAGATGTGGATTCATGCTGTCTAAAGTCACTTTTTGCATTTTTCCAACGAGTAAAGCCCCTACAGGCTGATGTTCTCCTTTACCCACTTGTTTACTTCCAAACACACAACAAACACGGCAAAGTGCTCCTCCTCCTAAGTGTTCTGAGTAGGCTAACCAGGTAAACTCACTTAGCCAATGCCTTTGAAATTTTAAATTTCTGTTACCAGCTGGAAATTTATAATTCTCTGGTGGAGTCCATGGCATCTTTACTATGTTGTATTTCAGAGTATCATCAAGTCTTTTGTTATTTACATACAAACCAACATCAAATTGATTATTTAAAACATCGTCACAAGTATCAACGGATATATTACTACTTACGTTGATAAAATCAGGTTCGGTGGTAGGTACTGTGCCGAATCAGTGCTACTTTAGGCACGATTTGTTTTATTTTCTTAGTTTTACAAAATTTTAAATTTTTTTATAACTTCAATTTTCCTCCTTCGCCCGCTGCTTTCGCCCCCATCCAAACTTGTTCGGTCGAGTGTACCGGCAGGTTAGCTCGTCGAGCAGTATAGTGCTCTCACCGCCGTTTCCCACCAAATTTGCTGGGTCTAGCCGACTACAGGGCTATCATCAGCAACGGTATCCACTGGCCGTCGCATCTCGTCACGAGTTTAGCGCTACGCGTGACGAAAGTAGCCACCCTAAGCTTCCCATGGTCACCTCCACCCCTTCTCGGAGGTGTGCTGAAGTTTGCGGTCTCTAACACGTTTTGGTGTCCTTTTTTCAAGCTCCGCCGCACGTCCCGACGCCTGGCCAGCGAAGTCTCCCAGGGCAGGTCATTCACCGGACATACCCCCCACCCCGTCCTGGTCCACAGCGGTCATCGGCCAGCTGCGGCAATGACCAACCTCAAGGCCAAAATCCCCCCCACTTGCAAAATGGCGGCCACCAAGTGCCGCGATGGTCTCTGCGAGACTCCGATCTGCATGCCCACACCATCTAGCGGCGAAAGGACGAACCAGCTGAGAGCAAGAGCGCACTACTGACCACCCTATCCCCACCAGGAGAAACAGTCGACCTCACACTCAGTCGATAGGTCGCCGGAGCCCTTTTTTTTCTTTCGGAACCATTCGGGTTCCCTTCGGGTTTTTCGAAGCCCCTCCCCTGGACAGGCGACCAAAGACAGCTTTAATTAGGCGAGCTGGCGCCATTTTTGATTATTCGGCAGGCAGCACGCGGTAAGGGCGGATCTCTCTTCGCAGCCCGAGACGACGCGCTTCTGAAAAGTCGTGAACGGCTTTCTCTAAAGCATGTAGTTGGTTATCGACAAGGCCATGTGCCTTAGCACTCAATTTATAATTTTTTTTGCTGCCCGAAATAGTTTATTTTTTGAAATAGTTTTTTTGTCTTTACTTATTATTCTTCATGGCGACAGCAATCTTCCGCGTCGCGCATCACCTGGCCATCTCCAGGGACCGACCAGATCTACTCCACCCCGCAGCTTAGGTAAGTTATTTCGTCGCCCCACACACACCTTTTCTTTTCCGGTTCTCGTGGGCTTAACTTCGCCCAACATCAGCCGCCTGTTAACCAACCTAATTTGATGGGAATACTGGTTGCAAGCGGGGATCAAGAACTAGGATGAGAGATTCCGCTCCAAATTCAACTCCCATGCAGTTCATGAGTTAGTTCACCGAAATTCATCGCCTCCTGCAATGGGAGAATTTCCCTGAGTGGAAAAAACCATAAAATAATTTATAATTCTGAACAACCAGTTTCAGGACACTTTTATTCATTTAACGAGTAAATGTAATTTTTTTTATAATTTGTCTTATGAAGAGCCTGCGCGCTCAATATTCAATGGCCTGTAAAGTTAAGAAACCAAATGACCTTAAATTCAGTCAAATATAACCATGGTTACTTATTATAATATCTCGCCCCGGGACCTCCCATTTGGTTTATTGTTTAACAATATTTAATGTATTAAGTATAGCAAATAAGGTCAACAATTTTCTTGGTATTTTGTTTCGGCTGTAATGCCATGGGTTATCTTCAGTAGAATAAGGTTTGTAAAGTAGAAATAACAGCAACAAAATCATTAAGTAAATGCCAATGTAAACCAAACCAGATCTTATTAATTTCTTATCCTTGATCACGATCCACATAACCTTACCAAGTTTTAAGGAGGTTAATCATAAATTTTGTTGTGCGTGCGCTGTGCCCCTACGGGTAATGTGTTTAGTACTGTTTCTGCCTGGCGCTTCCACGGCCAATCTATATTTGTTCTTTAGACGAACTTTCATATTGAGCGCAGCAGCACGTTACAGTACTTGTGGCTGGCCTTGTGCTGGTAAATTATGATGTTGTAACTGAGAGTCCAATGATGAAGCAGGCGAAGAGGTGCTTTGAGAATCATCACGATCCACATGTTGTTCACTTTTAAAATAATCACTGATAGTTTTCTTTGTATTATGAGTAGCTTCAAATTAGGGATGGAGTGAATCCTGATTTCCTCGAATCCGAATCCTAACTCAAATCCTCGACTGGAATTGCCGAATCTCGAACCCAAACCCGAATCTTTTAATAGATGATGTCCACATATCTAATGTAAGTGAGATGTATTCTGCTTGCACTAAAAGTCCCTTGACTTTATCACATGTAGATTGGTACATTTCTGGTATAAGTGTATATAAAGACAACAATTTTTTCTTGAGAAATTTCAGTTTTAGTACAGATTAGCGGTTAGGATTTTTTCTATAAATAAGCTAGAGGTCTGCAAGCCTAAGAATTTTACTTCCAGCCGAGCTCGAGCTTTTGTGGTACAGTTACACTTTTGGGAAATTATTTTTATCTTAAACTTAATATCATGTTTGAATAAAGTATTAAAATGAAGTGGGCTTATTAATTTTGGGTAACTATTTACAGAGTGTGTTTACATTTTGCACTGCTAGAAAAAAAATATTTTTTTTCATTGAATCTTACCTGTTTCCATTGGTTCATTAGTAACTGATATCATCCAACTAACATAACCAAGTATATGTTTGTGTAAATGTAACATATCTTTGGAAAAATTTCACCCTTGTCAATTTTTCTGGAGTCCTTACTGAGCTTCAACAAACTTAGCACCAAAAATCATGTTGTTAAAAGTACATTCACATTGTTTCAACATTTCCACTTTTCAGCACAATAATTCTGAGAGAGATTGTCACAGAGTATTAAATTCTGTTCTTTAATCTATCATTCAGAACAATAATTTGTTCTGCACGTTCAGGAGTTAAATTAGCTCTACGATTGGAGATAGTGTTTCCAGCAAAAGAGAAGCGTCTCTCGCTGGCAACCTGCTTGGCTGGAATGCTTTAGTAAAGTTGCTTAACCTCAAAATTAGTGTCATAAATATCTGTAACTGGTCATTAAAGTTTAATCAATTGAAAGTAATAAAAATAAAAACATTTTACTTCATTCAATTTACACTTGCAAAAAAAACATACACACAATAAACCTACATGGAAATTAAAGTCTTTTTCAATATTCTGAAGTCTGAAGTATGTTTACTCATGTCATTAAATGTTAGAGGTGGGTCGAAAAGTATCAACCTGATACTTTGGCACTGATACGCGCCTGTATTAGGAACGGCAAACGAGTACACTTGAAAAGTATCAGAGACTTTAGTATCAGTTCAGAATTCAGCTGGAACAACACCACGGCCAATGAATACAGTACCCGATCACAGATGACGGTCACTTGGGCGGAGCTTGTGAAAGGGGAGGGAGCAGGAACGACGAATAAGGGATAAAGAAGGGAAAGAATGTAGGGGAGGAAGCGCAGGGGAAGGCGTTGAAGCCTTGAAGGAGAGGCGCAAAGCGATATTGTTACAAGCAGGGTTGCCACTCATGGGTTTTTCCACCCAGATCTGGGTTTTTCCAATGGTGTTTGGGTTTCTGGGTTTTTAAATAATGAATTCCAACAATTCTAGGTTTTTTATAATTTTAATTATTTTTATACCTAAAACAATAATAAAGGTAGTAGCTACTGTATCTGTTGCAATATCTGTTTGATAAATGCAAACAAGTCTATGTGTTTCACACACAAAAATACATATAAACACAAAACTAGTTTTCAAGAAGCTAAGTCGAATATTAAATTAGACACATTCTTCAAAGAGGCTTGCAGAACACAAAACCAATGCAACAATTAACCTTCAAACCAATCTTGTAGAATCAGACTCTGAATAAAGACTAACGTACATGATGCAGTTTTATAAAAACAATTACCGGTTTAAAGGATGCAGTGATGGTGTTTGTTTTGTCATGTATATATTTGAAGGTTTTTTTATGATATGTACTGGTCCAAGAATTACTTATACAGCCATTTTGCTGCAGTGTAATTTTCTTGTATTGGTTGTATTTAACCGTTTTCAGTCTTGTAAGGTAATTAATTGTTTTATATTAAAACCAGTTATGTTTATATTTTTGAATTAGTACGCAAACATTTTCAACGATAGCATTTTAGACGCATCTGGGTTTTTTACCCATGTGTCTGGGTTTTTTTGTAGGTTATCTAGGTTTTTCATGAATATCAGAGTGGCAGCCCTGGTTACAAGTCGTTTTGTTTATTGTCCTACTTCAAAGTACGCTCAGTGCGCAGTGCGTGCACCGTCTCGTTCAATAATAAAACTAATGAAATTTTAATATTAAAAAGTACATTAATACAAGATATAATATTTATATTTGTGCTAAATTAACAGCTATGAAAATGCAAATAAATTCTCAGTTGACACTAATAACAGATGTAATCAACATATGGACTTTTTTTCAGAAAACAATTAGTAACTAGTGTTTTCATACATTAAAAGATTACGATTTTATCAAAAATTAAAAATAAAAAAAAAACAGATACGTACATTAGTGAGCATACTATATCAATGTTTACGTTTCAAATGTTTCTTCAGATTAGTCGATGATGATTTATAACTCAGTTTTTGTTTACACAAATTACAATTAGCAAACTCATTATTTTCCGTGAAAAAATTCCACACAAATGAAGTCTTTTTCGTGCACTTATCCATTCCTTATTTCACTATAAATATACTAACTACAAAGCATGACAGCCCGCAACAATGTACATGGTGATACACGGCCAGGACGAACTGCAGTGAATGTTGAACTGATTGATACTGGCTGTATCAGGCGGGCATGAGAGTAACAGAGGTAGAGAATTACCGGGCGTGATAAATAATGTATCAGATTCTCCTTCCGGTCGCACGGTCTGCGTACGCGGAGCTTTGTTGCCTCCTGGGACCGTCTGATACAGAAGTATCAGAGACTTGTACCTAGGTACATTACTGTATCAGTATCAGGTTGGGACTGATACCGAAAATTGCTGTCCCAACCCACCTCTATTAAATGTAGAGCTGTATTGAAGAAGCCGATTTTGCCAATATTTAGTTGAATCGGCATTTCTGCCGACTTCCGATAAAGTACGCTCGTTAATTTTCGGCCGATATTACTGAAAAACGAAAGAGACTGCCATAACCTAAAAATCCACGAGTACCATTTTCACTTTTCGTAGTAGTACTGCATTCTTTCAGATCGCATTATTTCTTAGCAACATGTGCCAACCGTACATATCAAAGTTTAACATCCTTTTTTTTTAACAATGTTCTTTAATTTAATATGTCATAAATAAATAATACATTACTATCACGGTAAATATACATCTCAGTTGTTATGGTAACTATAGTGCAAATATGGTAGCTATCATGCTTCTGTAGTAATTATGGTATTCTACAAAGAATCTTTAGTTCTTTTTATGGTAATTATCTTAAAACAACTATTGGGTTTGTACTGTAGTTGTGGTACATCATCCATATTTCTTCGTATGTTGTTGTTCATTTGTCTTTTCTTCATATTTACTAGGGATGGGAAATATAGTTCTTTGGAAAGAACTAGTTCGTTCAGAACTAGTCACTTCAAAGACTAGTTCTTTAGGAACCGTTCTATTGAACTACATCGGTCGCGGACTGTATCGTGGTTTCCAATGTTTAAACAAAATATTCCATACATGACACCAACACAATCGTTACGGACTTTTTGTTTTATGGGCATTTCTTTTTCTATAAATAAAAGAGGCACACAGTAATCCGATGCTTGTAAACAATATCTCCCTTACAAATGAACGACTATCATATTGTTTTTCTTTCACACACTTCTTACATTTTTGAATGTGTATTAATTTATTTTCTGCAAGTAAAGTGCTTATTTTCACATGTGTACAAAACAAAATAATGGTATAGTGTTTTCTCATCTGTGACAACCTAAGCTGATTTTTTTCGTATTAGGTAAGTTTTATTATGTTTCTTTAAATTTTAGTGTAGTTTTGTAATGTGTGGTCTATGTGTAATTAAAGTTTAATTTCAGATTGTATAGGCTATCTGAAATTTAACGTAATTACACTTATTTACGTGACACGTTTTTTAATGCCAATATGTAATGTAAATGTCTAAAGAATATTAGATAAAAATTAAGAGTTCACGATCGTTAAACGATACATCATTTCGCAAGAAAGAACGAAACGAAAATAATGACCGGCAGCCTAACTACGCAAATAAATAAACTTTTGAACTAGCTAGTTCAGTGTGTATATGTACTCCCTTTCTCTTCGGTCTTCGTAGTTCAGATCAGTACTTGGAACTGAAGAAGCGATGGGGAAATATAAAAAAGGGGGGGGGGGGGATGAGACCAAATAAAGAACAAACGTAAGAGAGGGAAGAAAGGAAGAAACAAGAAAGAAAGACGTGGCATATTGGGTGACATGGATGGTGGTGGGGGGGGGGGGGGGGGGGGCGTATCTTTCGCGCATGCGCAGTAAGGACCAAACAGAGAAGGAGACGAGAAACACGCAAAGAACGAAAGAACGATTGTTTTTGGTAACAGCGAACGAGCGAACTAGTCACCTAGGGATCTTTCGCGCATGCGCAGTAAGGACCAAACAGAGTAGGGGAAGAGAAACACGCAAAGAACGAAAGAACGAAAGAACAATTGTTTTTGGTAACAGCGAACTAGTCACCTAGTTCGCTCGTCAGAACAGTTCAAAATGAACTGGTAGTTCGCGAACTACCCATCCCTAATATTTACGTGTGCCATTATTTGAGACAAGAAGTTTCAGAAAAAATTTTAACGGACATTATATCACACATTTAATGGCGTAAATGACTAGACCTCTGGCAATTTAAACGCTTTATACGGAAAAACCTACCATGTGGGACCTCGTAAGCGAGTTTTACTGTATTTTTTTCCCGTAAATAGTAAAAACCGAATCCTTTGACGAATCCTATATCAGACCCGCCGAACCTTCGAATCCCTAGGATTCGGCGGATTCGGCGGATATTGGATTCGGTCGCCCCATCCCTACTTCAAATGCTTGTGAATGTTTTCTTTTTAGATTACTCATTTTTTCATCACAAAATAAGATCACCGACACACTAAGCTTTAATAAAATATAAATAAAACTCCAGTGTCAACAAAGTACAGTATCATTATCATCAACAACAACAAACAGTGTGGCAAACATCAGTTCGTAAAAATGCCATTGTTAATGCTTAAATGCTTTCACGTGGATTTTAATTCCCTACACTGTTCTGTATCGTTTGGCATTGTTTGCCATTTATCGGAGAAAGTACTTGAATACTTTTTAAGGTTACAATGGCTCAGTAACAATTATGTGTGTCAATTGAATTATTACAATCTTACTTTTAAGATACAAAAAAATTACAAACTCAACTCAGGTAAAAAAAAAAAAAACCTTCCACACATTTTGGGGAGGGGAGGATGGATCCCTATGATTCCCCCCCCCCCCCCCTTCCCTACACCCCTGATTTACACAAACATATAGTACTTGTAAACTGTGGTTATGTTAGTTGGATGATATCAGTTACTAATGAACCAATGGAAACAGGTAAGATTCAATGGAAAAGAATGTTTTTTTTTTGTCCTAGCAGTGCAAAATGTAAACACACTCTGTAAATAGTTACCCAAAATTAATAAGCCCACTTCATTCTAATACTTTATTCAAACATTATACTAAGTTTAAGATAAAAATAATTTCCCAAAAGTGTAACTGTACCACAAAAGCTCGAGCTCGAGCTCGCTCGAAGCTCGAGATTTTTCAAGTAGGCTCGCTCGAGCTCGGCTCGAAGTAAAATTCTTTGGCTCGCAGACCTCTAGTTATTTATAGAAAAAATCCTAACTGCTAATCTGTACTAAAACTGAAATTTCTCAAGAAAAAATTTTTGTCTTTATATACACAAGAAACAGTAAAAGCACAACATATTTTAGGTTAGGAAGGCATCAGATGTTATAAACAAGAATGTACCCAGCCTAAGCTGTGTTGATATTATGTTTTGCCTACATACAACAGTTTAAGAATTTATTAATAAATCTGCCACTTTTCAAAATACAAGCAGTGATGCAAAAGTATTATTGATTTTTACCGTTTGCGCCGTAACCTAATCAAGCACCAAACTTCCACTCACAACTCGCGACTGCAGCGCATCGTCAGCTGCAATATCTTCAAACTCATCTAACACTGTTCCGTTTTCTTTAAGCATATGAGAATTTTTTTTTTGTTATGTTTTAATCAAGAATATAAATTAATAAAATAGTTTACAAACAAACGTAAAAGTTTTCAACAGAAACGAAGCTCAAACAAAACAATATTCACAACACGCAATTCACACACGAAGTATGGCGTCTCGTCTCGTTTGTTTATTAATTTGTTATCGGTATTGATTTTATCTGTGCGAGTTTTTCTACTGAAATGAATATTTCCATGTAACTTATGGTTTATCTTTCGTTGTGAATGGTGATTTAAAGTCATTTTCGTGACGTAAATCACAATCAGAGATGTCGGACGTATGGGAACATTTTGTTTTGGACAAATCGGACACCACCAAAGCTGCATGTCTGTTTTGTGGTGCAAAAATATCCCGCGGAAAGTCATGTACAACAAGTGCGTTACGTAAACATCTTAAACTCCACTCGGTCCAAATCGCTGTTGGAAAACAGGAGAATAGTGAATCTTCCGGTTCAGGTGAAATTGCAGGATTTGTAGAATCTTATCTGAACCTCAAAACAATGAACCATCACTCACACAATCCACACTAGCACAATTCATGACAAATAAATAATAGTTTAAAAAACTAAAAAACATGCTTTTTATATAAAGAAAACCAAACTACAAATAGAAAGTACTATTACAAAAGTACAAACTAAAAAATAGAAAGTAAATTTTAATAAATTTGAATTAAGAATAGTGTAAAAATTTTAATAAATTTAAATTAATAATAGTGTATATAAGAAAAAATGTATTTTATTTAAAAAAAAAAAAACTGTGGGGTGCTTTTTAAGATATTGATAATCCTTCTACTCATATATGTCAATGAAATATTTATAACTATTGACACCATGCACCCCACACTTTTTTTTAAATAAAATACATTTTTTCTTATATACTCTATTATTAATTTATATTTATTAAAAAATTTTTACACTGTTCTGGATTCAAATTTATTAAAATTTACTTTCTATTTTTTAGTTTGGTTTTCTATAAAAAGCCTGTTTTTTTTAGTTTTTTAAACTATTATTTATTTTCTACTTTTTAGTTTGGTTTATTTATAATTTAAAGTGATACTTCTTTATCGACGTATGCAAGAAATTTTATAACAATGTAAAAAAACTTTATAGTTATTATATCAATTTACTTTTAAAGTAGGTTTTGAATAGATATTGGCTGCAGTTAAAATAAAATTGATAAATATTGTTTTATCTCAGAAGTGTGTCTAGATGTGGCTCAATTTTTTGTTTATTACATGACTTTGCTGTTAAAGTGATTTTGTGTAGATATTGGCTGCTTCTAAAATATATATCCAATATAGCGTGTTGAAGAACTACAGTACTCAATAAGTTCAATATCCTGCTATGAAAATGAATATATTCGGGAAGTCATTGATGTTTATTCTAATTCAGCATATCTGATGGGTGACCATCCTTTGTTTGCAAATGTCGCACTAAAAATTTTCTCTCATTTGTTCCAGTCCGATTCAACTGTAAGTTTCATTTGCATGCAGTTGTACCAAACTACACTGGAGTATTCTAAGAAATGTTTTAAAATTTCTATTTTCTTTTTGTCTTCTTTGATGAGGAAACGTTCACTTTCTTTGTTGAAATCTTTAATCCACTGGTAAGCATTTGAGTTTCTGCCCGTGAATTTCCCTTCATGAAATCTTTTGCAATTTTCCCTCAATTTTGAGTTTCAGATATAGATTTTTTTCTTCAAGAAATTTTTCTAACAGTTTTTCCAATTTTTTATTTTATCCCACTAGCTATAGATTCAGCACTTTTTTTTCCCCTCAATTTCTTCCAGGTAAAAATCCTTAAACTGTAAGTTTTGCTCTCTATCCAAATATGTTTTTCATATATCATCTGTCAAACTTAGCCATATTTTCTGTGTTTTATGTCTTTTATTTAATGATTTACTGACATTGGCATAGTTAGGAGTACATATTTGTAACTGCTTGGTGTAGATTTGCAGGTTGGTGTTAGAGTGGAATTTGAAAAATCTGCCCATCAGGTGTAGCTAATGAGGTTATGCATATGGTGTTTGATTTCCCATCTGCTGTTGGTTTCACAGCCAAATCAAACCTCAATTTTTCCATGTTTCGTGAAATATTTGCAGAAAATGTTGTTTTATAATAATGTTTCCACTCTTGGTTAGTTGGTAAAATGAAACAAAGACGTAATTGTGTTTCTCTATTTAACGAAAGAAACAACATTTAAAGCCCTTATTTCAGATTTTTTTCTTCATATTTTTACAAATATAGATAATATTCTCTTCAAGAAAGTATATTGTTAACAATAATCATAACCATTCTCACTTTTCATTTAATTAAATGTCACAATATTTACTAGGCTTTGTTTATATCGCGCCAAAGACAAACTGAAACCATTTTGCTCATGTGCGAACTCTTTTTTGTGAAATTATATAAATTGATATAGAAATCTTATTTTGCAAATTGAATAATGGAATAATCTTATCAAATTAGTGTATTGTCATCTGTCCTCGATAAATCTACAAAGTTTGAATGAAATCTGGCCGTTTAAAGTGGGTCAAAATCGCACCCAAAGGAGTCGGTTACAAACATACAAACAAACAAACAAACATACAGGTGAAGCTAATATAAAGTGTGTAAAAAATTTAAGTTTTCAAGCAAAGATGGCAAAGGAAAACACTAAGGTAGGCTTATTGCAGATATGATATGTGTAGACAATCAGCCACTGTCTGTTATAGAAAACAAAGGCTTCAGAAATCTTATTGCATTTCTGGAACCTCGTTATTCAATGGTTTCGAGAAAATTTCTGGCAAATACACTTATACCAGAAATGTACCAAACTACATGTGAGAAAGTCAAGGGACTTTTAGTGCAAGCAGAATACATCTCACTTACATTAGATATGTGGGCATCATCTGTTAAAAGATTCGGGTTTGGGTTCGAGATTCTGCAATTCCAGTCGAGGATTTGAGTTAGGATTCGGATTCGAGGAAATCAGGATTCGCCCCATCCCTAGTTTTTGTTAATTGTAACAATGGCTGAAAGTATTTAATTCTAGTTTAAATCGCAAAGCCTTACAAATTTTACGAAAACACCATAAAATCTAAGAAAATAGCTAAAGTAAAGCAATAATCATAGATAAAAGGATAGTCAACAATAGAACTTCATTTTTACATACCTAGGATCTACCAAATGCCGTGTTTAACTTTTTTTTTTACTTGCACCATCATTTCCCCTATACATATTACCTTCAAGTGAAAGCATTTCTCACAATTTACGTTACAACAGCGCTGCATTCAATTGAAAACTATCAGAAAAGTTTAGACAGAATATTAAAAGTTGAAAGTGAATATTGTGAATATTTTATTTATTTTACGTTACTGCTTATGGTCATGGCAACTTTGCTTGCCATTCTAAACAAACTATTTTTTTTAGGTGCCTTGGTGATCCATACGGCCATGAATGAAAATGTTGGTGATATGTATGAACGCAAAAATGTTCAGTTTTATATCTTTCCTGTTACGTATTATGTATGAAATGAGTTTTAAATGTTTTTACAAAAATAAACAGTGGGTTACTGTGCCCATGTTGAAATAACTTTTAAAGCAACATAACAAAATTCCTGAAAATATGGCATCTTCAAGCGACAATGCTGGTTTTGCATTAGAAATATTTTGGAAAGGCACTTCGTAGCACTAAATTTCCAGACATTGCTGTTTTTTTTCGCCATTTACGATATTGGTTTTACGAACGACGAAGTATGTATAGCTATGATGGCAATCCTATTAGAGAAATTCTGTAATAATTTAGTAAAATCCGGGAATCTGTTTGTGGGCCTGAAGTCCATGAAAATTAATAAAATCCATAAAATTGGCAGGCTTGAGCTAGTAAATATGTGAGTGAAACTTGTTTTCAGTAAGTGAAAATGTGCATTATGGATTGGGCACTTCCATATATCTATCCATCTATCTATCTCAATGGGGTAAAATTAATTTACCGTTAAGTTTAGGCATTTTAATATTAAAACAAAAAGGTATAGTGAAATTATTTATACTATGATTACAATCTAGGGGAGTCAAATTTTTAGCCTCAAAAACATCTTTTCTGTAAATACACCTATAAACAAAATTTTTGGACTGTTTTCCAAGAAAGCTGGTATATATTTACAGGAATAGCTCCTTTGGTATTATAGGATACTCTATGCCAAATTTAACAGAAGGTTATGTTCTGGTTTATTTACCAACATCAGTTATTGGATCTTTATCACCCCATCCTTATCATAACAGTTTATTTTTACATGATGTTGCTCAGGTTTGTTAAATTTTAAATAATTAATTAAGTGCTAATTTTTCAACATGAAAAACAGTTTGTTTTGCAAAACTTTGTGGCACAATTCCTAGGGTTATGTATTTATATTTTATCATATTTGGCAGCTGCTGTTTATTTGTTAAGTGTTAAAGGGTCACAATCTCTTGCATTTTAGTCATACTTTACGTTTGCTTTCAGGCCTTCTTGGATGCCATAGTAAATTTAGAATTTCAAACAGTGGAAAGTTTGTGGAGAGAGTTTTGGCGTAGTCAGGATAACAATGGTGATGAGTGCGAAGAGGAAAAGTATCTCTCCAAGTAAGTGAACTGGATTATAAATGTTGTTACACATTCATAAACTAGTGAGTCGGTTCAAGCTTATCTGATCACTTTAATGATCTGTTAACATAAAAATAATACTTCCTGCAAACTGAAAATTCATAAAAGTATTCATTGTTTTGTACTACCGCATACTTATAATGGTGGTTAGCATTTAGGGAATACAGGGAAAAACCTGGCACTGTTAGGAATTTTGAATTTCGAAAAAAAATTTTGAATGTTCAGGGAAGTATATTATATCAGAGAATTCAAATCAAATGGTTGGACAAGTGCTGATCCCTAATTGCTAACTGGGTCATATATATTGTTGTATTGTGTGTTTTTATTGTGTGTGTGTGTTTGTTTAATTAATAGAGACAGACGAGTCTGCAAATTTTAGGGTCGAGTTAAGCTGAGTTAAGTTATAATACCTTAAAGTTGAGCTAATTCGATTCTACATCATAATTTTGAGTTCTAAAAAATTGAATCACGCTTGAGTAATTGCAGAAATTTTACATCATTATTTTATGTTCCTGGTTTTTAAGGTAATGTACCTTGTACGAGGGTGTTTTTTTTTTTTTTCAACCTCCGATCGGCTGTAATAAAAAAAACGGGAATGAATTGGGAAATTATTTTAATGTCAAAATAAAAACTTACATCTTTACTCTATTTTTCCACATAATCACCGTGCAGATTGAGGCATTTGTCGTACCAATGCACCAGCTTTCCAATACCCTCTGCATAAAATGATGCCTCCTGCCTATTCAGCCACGTTTTAACAGTGCCCTGCAGTGTGATTACAGTTTCATTTCTCCATGGCATGCCAATTAATCGATACCCTAATCGCTCGTACACGAATCGACACGTCTCGTAGTGTTTACCCCCTTCCACCAACTATGTGGAGCGGCCAACTCACACCTCAGTTGAAGCTTGGTTATGGGAATGTCAACATGGCTGCAACGATAAACTGTACGGGGAAATGCAAGCTGCGTGGAGTCATCCGTTTCTTACAGGCAGAAGGGCACACTGCAGCAGAAATCCATCGCCGAATGAGTGTTGTGTACGGTGAAAACTTTATGAGCGATGGCGTTGTGCGAGAGTGGTGTCGGAAATTCCGCGAAGGCCGTATTGATGTTCATGATGAAGGTGGCCAAGGAAGGAAGTCTGTAGCAACAGATGAAACAGTTCAGAGAGTTGATGCAGTTGTTCGTGAGTGACGTCGATTCACAATTTCAGAACTGTCTGAACAATTTCCGCTCATTTCAAGGTCAGCCCTATACGCCATTGTTACAGACAATCTCGGATACAGGAAAATCTGTGCCCGATGGGTACCCAAGATGTTGACTGACATCAACAAGGAGCGGGGAATGGCATCAGCCAATGTCGTTTTTGCTGTGTTACGCAGACGATGGTGAACACTTTTTGACTCAAATTGTGACAGGTGATGAAACATGGATTCATTTCGATAATGAAGAAACAAAACTTCAATCACAACAGTGGATGCACACCTATTCTCCAAACAAGCCGAAAAAGTTCAAACGGACATTCAGCACCAAGAAACAGATGGCTACAGTGTTCTGGGATCACTAAGGTGTGCTACTGGTTGATTTCATGGAGCCAGGGACAACAATCAATGCTGCTGCATACTGCGCGACACTACGACGGCTAAGACAGTCGATACGCAACGCGCGGAGAGGAATGCTGACATCTGGTGTTGTCTTGCTTCATGACAACGCCTGACCGCATAGTGCCGCCGTAACACAACTCCTTGCAAGATTTTGATGGGAAGTGTTTGATCACCCTCCTTACAGTCCGGATTTGGCACCGAGTGACTATCACCTTTTCCCCACGTTGAAAAAGTGCTTGGAGGACGACGCTTCAACACCAATGATGAACTGCAGAGCACTGTTAAAACGTGGCTGAATAGGCAGGAGGCATCATTTTATGCAGAGGGTATTGGAAAGCTGGTGCATCGGTACGACAAATGCCTGAATCTGCACGGTGATTATGTGGAAAAATAGAGTAAAGATGTACGTTTCTTTTGACATAAAATAATTTCCCAATTCATTCCGGTTTTTTTATTACAGCCGATCGGAGGTTGAAAAAAAAAAAAAAAAACCTCGTAGCTTATATTAAAGTTTACATATGTCTTCAACGAGTTTTTCATTTGTGTAAAGTGAATGAGTACAATACAACTATCAGTTGTATACATATTTATGTTTTAATTAGAATTAAGTGTTTTATTCCCACTGGATTCTGGAAAACTTCATGGATGTGAATGCTTTCGAAGGCAAGAAAAATTATGTGGTTTAGTAAATTAAATAAAGAGAAAATATGGATGGTAACTTTAATAATGTATCTATTGTTTAAAATGATCTTAAACTTATAGTTTCCTAGATGTTAATTCGGAAGGAATTTTCTTAGAAAAAATCCAAATTTCTTTTTCTTGGCATGTTTTCAAATTGTTTTCTAATAGTGTGTTGTATTATCTATAAAATAGGTAAGGACATTTGTTCACGATAAAATAGCTAACTTATAAATTTAAATATCTCAATTAACATGATTTGATAATTCATTGGTTGTGTGTGTGTGTGCACGCGCGTGCGGGCACGTGTGTGCGTGTGAACATTATTATGATAGGAAATATTCATAAAGCAGAGGAGTGATAAATAGTTGTGCTTTTTAATTAATCCTGTGAAGTTCTAAATTTCTTTTGGTTCCTTTAAAATACTCAACCTGAAACAGACGTTTAAGATATTAGTTTTTCGTGTTGTTGAATTGTTTTCAATTATTGTTTAGTGAACCAAGATAAATGACAAACCTCATCCATATTTTTGGTTTGGCACTTAAGAATAAAACCATTTTTTTATAAGAACCAATTTTCAAACAATAATTACTTACTTGTTAAACTGAACATAAACCAAAACAACTACTTAAACCCAGAACTGAACAGCCATCCTTAGGGACCCGAAACATTCGCGGATTCAATGACCTCTGTATTTCTCAAGTAACCACACTTGTTCATTGGTTGCTAAATTGTGAGGCGTCTCCACTGGGTAGCTTGTGATTCGACGCTTCTTTGGTTGATTGTCTCTAATTGGCCCAGTGAGCTCCAGTTAAACTGCGAGCCAATAGCCAAACCAGCAGAATTGTACACGTTTGAATTTCAGCCTATCATGAAATGAATCCGCATATTTTCCCGTCCATAGCCATCATTTGAATTTTGTGTTGTGTTTGTTTATACCTTTTGAATTTGTGTTTCAGAACAAAACTGTACCTGCTTTGCAAGTGTCCTCCGGTACAGTTGTTTGTAAGGCAGGTGGACTACCTCTTCTACCAGAACTTGGTTGACGTTCTGATACCTGATGTCCTCAGGCCAATCCCTAGTAAGTAATGATGGGTTCAATCCCAATCGTCTCAAATCTGAATCTCGATTTCAAATTACGTAGAGTATTTCGAATTTACCGTCACATCCAAACCTAGGTTTCCAGGGTAAAAAATAAATGAATACACAAGATATAAAAAAGTATTTACTGTATTGAAACCATTACACCTTTAAATCTTCTGTTTACAAACAACCTTTTTGAATAATTACATATGAAAATCAATTTACTAGGCCTGTGCAAAGTATCAACTAGCAAAAAAAATTGAAGCTCTTTTTAATATTTGAATTGTGTCGTGTTCTGTTTGTTTAATTTGAATAAAGTGGATTTATTAAAGAAAAAAATATAATATGGCACTCAAGTGTGCTTTTATGAATGCACATAATTAAATTTTTCCTTGGTTTTTGGATCAATTCTATTAAATTGTTAAATGTAGAGCCTAATTGTTTTTATAATTATTACAAATGTGAATTTATTTATTTTTACTTAATTCGTGTATTTAAAAAAAAAAAGTGTATTACAGTCTTGCTGACAAAAGTTTTCTAATTCAATTTGACTTTACCAATATTTTGAAAATTGATTTGATATTCACTTTGCATCAAAAAACTGGTATTCGCACAGGCCTTCAAATTTACATAATACCAGTGATGATGAAATATACCATTTACAAATCTGTGGTGTTATGGAAGAGAGGGTTAAGCCAAAAACATCAAATTTTAAGAGAGGTGGAAGAAAGTCAAGGATTATTTGAAGGATATGTCTTTGACACTTTATATGGTTTGTAGTTTTTTGTTGCCTGTATATGATATCAATAATTGAAGACATGAAGTAAATAATGCGCTAAGTGCCATTTTCAAAGTTTTGAGATAATGAGGTTTTTATTCTGAATGCAACCTTTTTTAGTCATAAAAACTTTAAATTGAAAAAAATTATATAAAACCAACCTAATAGTCATAGTAAAAGTGATATCTTTATTAAAATATAAAATGTAATCCAATTATTAGTTTTATATTTTTAAAGTCAGTAAATCAAAACAGATCAATGTCCATTTTATCAAATGTAAATAACGAATTAAAGTGCCATATGTATTTTTTGATTATCTAAGTGCCGAAAATTGAAATATTGTATTTTACCTCAATGAATACAATAAAAAAGGCTTTGTTATGTTCATACCAAAATTATATAAAAGTGTATTTATGTACCAAAACAAATTTTACATTGTTTAGGTTCTGAAATACAAACTAGGCTTTATTGAGTGAGGGTACAGAAATAGGCCAAAATTGATTTACATTGTTTATTACTACAATCATTACAGAAGTCATTAAGTAAAAGAACAACTTAAAATCAAGTTTTTTTTTTCCTTCAGTCTTTTCAGAGTACACTTAGGATGTCAGCTGCTCATAACACTCTTTATGTTTGTGTTCTTTAAGGTATGGAATCATAGTCTTCCGATCGGTCTTCTTTTCTTGTGAGATTTGGGAAATTCACTCAAGTCTTGGAAGGTTTACGTTCTTGATGTCCTCAACCTTACCGCCGGGTTTAAAGAAGTTGACTGTGGTCCATGGTTCAAGCTCGTTGAATGTTTTTTTCACCTTGATTTTTCCCGGTTTTGAAGCAACAATTTTTATCCAGATAACTTTGGAAATATTGAGCGTTTTGGTGTTCAGGAATTTTTCACAACATTCTTTAATGTTAAAAAAGTCATTCTCGTCCATCATGTTGACAAAGGGATTTTTTTCACGAACAATTTCAATCATTTTCTTTAGGTATTCAGGTACATAGCACAATATGATACGTTTTCGCTTATCTATGACCGCAAAATCTCGGTCGCAGTCTAAGAAGGTATGCCCTGCTACAAGAAACTTGTGATCTATTTCCCTGTAGACTCCAACTGCTGTAAGGTATATCCACAAGAAAAGTAACATCTGGTTTTTATTTTGCCCAGCGCAGTTATCGCTCCAGGCAATCAGTGAATATGTACTTTAAATAGACATGTGGCTACCTCATTGCCTCCTCTGCAAGATTGGCCTTCATGCCACAATGTCATCCTAGATAGCCCACTATGAAAATTGAGCACCTAAATTGTAGGTAGACAACTGACGCAGATAGTACATACATATTGCTATGTGTTAACGTGGGTAATGAAAATACTTGCTGGAGATCAAGGGAGAAAACATTAGTATGACTGTCGATTCTTCGAGCATTTTTACAATCCTCTTTTAACTGTAACATAGCCTTTTCTGCTTTCAAATGATGAATCTTCAGTTTGTTTTGGTTCTCTAGTTTTTCCTGTCCTAAAGAAGATGCAATTTTTGCATTTAAGATGTCGCAGGTAGCGCATGTATCAGTCCGAAGCCTATGAAATGACAGTTTGGGAAAAAAAAATTTTTAAATGTCAAAGTAGAAATGTTCTGAGGTTTGAGCATTTGGATATTTTTGTTTGAATGATTTGAATAGCCTACTGATATTCAGATCTGGGGACAAGTACTCTTTTTCAGACTTATTGCGCCCATAATGGCTTACTTCCCGTGGAATTGAATTTACGTGTTCACATACCAAGTTTTCTTCCTCAACAGTGTATTTACTAGGGATGGGTCGGTACCGGTTCTGGGTTCTCGGTTCCTATGGTTCTCAGCATTTTAACCGGTACCGAGAACCGCAGCTAAAATGTCAGTGCCGGTACCGGTACCGGCAGTATAGCAAAACCCTTTACGAAAATCTTCGTTCACTAGAACTTAACTGCAGCATGAAATGGCTCATCTCACGTCCAATTCACGTATGAATTATTTTTTTTTTGGACTTCTGTGGAATAATATTCATCTCTAACTATAAAATAAATTACACGTGAAAATATTGAATATTCTCGTCAAATCTGTAAACAAAGTACGTTTTACAATCAAAACATAACAGTTGAAGGTGCCATAGATGTAGTTCATAATTGTGTGCAACTCTATAACGTGCCTCAGCAAAGATGTGAGAATAGAAGATGCCATTTTTGTTTCAATTTGTTTTTAAAATAGGCAGTTAATTGAGTCGTTGACACGTAAGTATGGGTGACTGGTGTATAAAGAACAATTAAAAGTGCAAATTCCACAGAATATTTGTTTAATAGAATTAATGATTGATTTAAAATTTTCCGTAATAATTTTTCGGCATTCTAAAATTTTATGCTTTTTGTGCAGTGCTTTGGAGTGTAAGTTCACTGCATCTGCAGCCATCTAGCGGAATGGCTAGTAACTTTCTCTTTTAGGCAAACGGGATTGCTTTGAAAGTGGCACGTCTTTGTTTTTAGTGTTAATAGCGTTTACGAAGATTTCGTGGACACATGATAAAAAATATTGTTTTTAAAGTTTATTTTTCTTTTTTTAGTAAAGTGGTGTATGGATTTGTAGATGTATTTTACTATTGACTGGTCAAATGAAATACTTGTTGATAAAGTATAATTATTCTGGCCAAATAGAGCAAATTGTGTAAGAAATGGGATCATAAGTGTGGCAGTAATTTACTGTTGACTGTGCAAACAAACTGGATTCAATGTAGGCAATAATTTAGATGGATAATTTATTATTTTAATTCTTTGAAAGTTCACAAACATTGTATTTATTTCCATTATTCTAATATTTTCTTTTTTATTCCTATGTTTTAAAGCAGGGTGTATGTAGATTTCTTGAGGTAATTACATACTAGATTAATATAGTACATTTTAGTTTTATTAAGTGTTCTCTATATTATTTTGAATTTATTTTTTTATTAATACATATTACATTTGTAATAGGTTTGTGTGTTTACTGTAGCTTGAAAACTATACTAAACCTTTTAATTTGCTTTGATAGCCTCTTTAAAGACTGAAACATTATGTCAATGCATTTCTTTGTAAGCATACAATAAAAAACATTGTGGACAGAACAATACAAACAAATTATTATTTTCAGTGTTATAAACAGTAAATTTTTTAAGATGTAAGTCTGGATACAGGCTTTTTAGTGCTTTTTTTGTAGCCAAAATAATAGATAGTTTATTACTTAAAACACCTCATAAATAATGTGTGAATAATATTTATTTTATTAAGTCAGAAACGAGGACTGAGAACCGAGAACCGGGAAAAAACAGGAATTGACCCATCACTAGTATTTACGATGTTCCTTTTTATTACCCCTTTTCTCTATGTACATGGGATTGCCCGTCTGCTTTAACTCGACCAAAGTCTGCACTTGTTTTGGAATTAAATCAAAGATTTGTTGAAAAGTAGCCTGAAAGACTTGTACAATGTCGCCTTCCCCACCATTAGGAACTGTATAAACAGTAGTGGACTGCCGCCTACTATCTTTTTGGGTCCTCATATTGCCCATGGCGTCTCCTCTTAACAGGTTTAACAGTAATCAGGCCTAAGAGATAATTTTGCTGCTTGCTAAAATCAATTTTGTAAAAGTCTGTAAACAAAATCATCTTTTGAGCAAATGAAATCGTTTTGTAGCTACATTTACATTTACATCTTACATTTTCGGCTGGAGGTGTCCGCTGGAACTACGATGTTTTTCTTTGTTCAGGGTGTCCGGCGACCTGGAAAACCTGGGAAACCTGAAAAAGTCAGGGAATTTTGGAGGTCAGGGAAAAGTCAGGGAAAATTGTGAAAGTTCTGGAAATGACCAAAACCACTAACCACTCGCTTATCATGAAGGTTTTTCTCAAAGTTTTACAGAATACATTCTTTAGTTTTACTATTTTACAAATCAAATCATATTTATACTAATGTTTTCCTTTACCTATCTGGACTTGCGACATACAAGCGTGCTGCTTTCATGAAGTCTATAAATACTTACCGTATGTATGACATGCATACCGTATTTTGATGATAATACTGCACGCAACGTTAGGAAGGGGGCAGATAATACCATAGATTGTAAACTTGTAAGCTACTGTTCATAGTTAGCCTGCCTAATATATTGCTACTGTACCATATTTTGGGTTATAACATACCATACTTTTGGCGGTTCTCGAGTGTAGTTACCGAAGCTGGCTGAACCGACCACCGGCGCCATTACTGCAGTTTCTTCCGTTTTACACATTTCGTCAGTTCTCTCAGGTTGCCAAACATAATTTTCTCTGAAAGATACAAATATTATTTTGGAAATTTTTGTACTCTAATCATAGCCAAAATACTTACGAATTTTAGTGCTGTGATCTTAGGAAGTTATAAAATGTAGCATATTTCTTTACACTGTAGCGATGTGCATACAAACTTACGCTTTGTTTATTGCGAATCTTTCGCGGTCTTTCTGCTAGATTTTACTGGAGCTGCGACTAGGCCTCTACAATTTCGGTGAATAATGTCTTAATTCAAGAAAACATTGTTCAATCCGACATGGCTACTTGACCCAGCATTTAGTTGGTGCCCAGAAGTGCCGGGCGATAAATTATGCAAGACTGTCGTTTCCCTCAGTAATATGGGCAAACAATCTCTTTCAAGCCACACGAAAGGCCAAAAACACCAACGTGCAAATAATGCAGTGAATTCTTCCAAGTCAGTTGGTATTTTTTTCAAATCGGTTACTGCTGTGTCTAAAGTTACCACAAGCAAATTCGATGGACAAGTTGCTGATGGACAAGCCTCTATTGAACAACTTCATTCGTCAGGTAACGTCAAATCATCTCAAAGCTCTTTGTGACATATTAGTGATTTGCCTAGCAGATCCCAGTCTCTGAGTTCTCGAGGTGTTGAACAATATTTCAGGAAAGACAGTATTACAAAATCAGAAATTTTGTGGTGTTTGAATGCCATTATGCTGCATTCTTTTCTTAGGTCTGCTGCCAATAGTGTATCTTTATTCAAAATAATTTTTCCAGATAGTGAAATAGCTGCAGGAATGCAATTACAGAAAACCAAATTAGCTTACACAATTGTGTCAGGCCTTGCTCCTTACTTTCAAAAGGAAATGTTAAATAATGTTGTTGACTGTCATCATATTGTTCTTGCTTTTGATGAAAGTTTAAACAAAGTTGCTCAAATGCAACAAATGGATATTTATGTCAGATTCTGGGACAAGGAAAAGGAAGCTGTTGCTACACTATATTACAACTCTGCATTTCTGGATCACACAACTGCAAATGATTTGTTACTTTCATTTAAGAAATCTCTGAAAGATATCAATCTGAATTTTTCTGGAAAAATTTTCATTTTTGTCTGGAAAACCTGGAAAAGTCAGGGAATTTTTCTATCCTGGTTTGCTGGACACCCTGTATGTTGTATATTCTAGCCCACTATTTCTTCTCTTCTTTCTTTCATCTGATTCTCTACCTTCTCCCTTCTGTCTTTGTTTCTTTACACTGTCACACATTTCACTAACTTCCTTTAAAAATAAAACTATAAACACCAACTCTTTCTTCAGAAAACAATTGGAACAAACATAACCTCACAAACAACGTAAATAGGATGATGCAATCATCACAACAGCTGAGTTTTGGCACGAGGCACATAGATCACAATTTACTTTGAGCTGCATGGCACCTACAGCTGGCGCATTCTGTTAGCAGCTGTCTGAAGTAGCAGAGTAGAGTTGGCACTTAGAGCAATATACACTACATCTGGGCTGGCACATACATCATAAATCCGGTGTTAACTCAAAAATGACAAAAATGGCACTCAGCACATTATTTACTTCAGGTCTTCAATTAATAATATAACGACTAATATTTTATCGTGAAAATAATATTAGACTTTCTTCCACCTCTCTTAAAATTTAATGTTTTTGAATTTTTGACTTAACCCTCTCTTCCATAACACCACAGAAATGTGCTTTAAAGCATTAATTATGTTAAGTCCTATAGCATTAATAAATTTTTCAAGTGTTTGGAGATGCATTGCTGTTTTGCTATGTTTCTATGACATTTTGTTTCCCAGTTACTAAGTTCAAACAGTCTTACAGTATTTTAAGTGTAGCTAACTTAACACTTAAGAAAAATTATACATCTTAAATTGCAATGGCCATGGATGGACATTAAATGATTTTGTTCAGTCTGTTATGTAATTACAATAGAACCCTGTTATAATGTTCCTGCTATTAATGTTTTTATTCTTATAACAGCATATTTTAAGTCACAATATTTTCCCCTATAAGGTATTGCATGTGTTACAAGAATGGTGCATTTCCTGCTTATAATATTTGCTTTCTAAAATTCAATAAATGCAAAAAAAATAAAGTTTTAAAATTAAAAATCTAAATATTTTAACACTATGTATTCCCATTTGTGACTTTACACTTTCATATGTTTTTTTACAATTATTTTTATACCATAGATGTAAATTTTTTAAATAAGATGCAAATCAAAATGCAAGTGTACCAGAACAGTAGTGCTGCACACATTTAAAAGAAACAAAAAAATATATATATTTTTTTCCAAACTTAACTAAAACAAGTGTATAATCCTTCCGTTCATTGCCATTCTAATATTCTAATGTTTTTTTTCAGATGTACCTATGTAGTCCTACAATATTTTAGTCTGACCACTAATCCCCGATGGCAAAAAAAAAGTTTTCTATTGCTGATAAAGAGTTCAATTTATTTCATTTGTAGGTAGGAATCCCAAAATTACACATTTTCACTTGGCGAATGAATTGAAAATGAGCATTCCCACTCTAAACGTCGCCGCGAATCATGAGATAATTTTACAGAATAATGTGGCAGTGTGTCTTTAAAGACAAATAAAGTAGAAGCTGGAAGTATGGCGAAGTTGAAAAATTTTTGGCGTGGTTACGCAAATTCGAACATTGAGTGTATCAATCAGTGGTTTCAACATTAAATTTGTTCACATATTTTGACTAGTCCATTGGTAAAAGGTTCAAACACTGACAAGTGGTAAATTGCAATTTCCTTCTTATAACATTTTCCTGCTTATAAGGTTTTTTTTTCTTTTGCCCCTGTGAAAAACTTTTATAACAAGTTTGTGCTGTAATATGAAGGCACTAGATTAACCTGAATTAAAAATTGTTCTACTGAAGTTAAGGAAGAAAATAGGTTTTCTCGTGAATGCGTTTAGTACAGGAAATATTTTGGTCTGTTGGTGTATGGTGGTTCTGTATGTGTGACAAAAAAAATGTTATCTTTTATTGTTAAACAATGGTAGGGGTTTTTTCAATATTTGTTTTTACACATAAGGCATTTAAAAAATGATTAAATTAACAATTAAGGTCACCATCCTTTAAAAGCTGATTATTATGCCAGTTGCATGACAAAGTAGCAAGGGCCCTAAATGGTTTTGAGAATTTGGGTGTAAAAGTAATTTCTTAGAGTGAATACTATTCCATGGATAAAACCTGTAAGCGGTTTGTTTTGCAACTATAATTCCTTGATTATCCAATGAACTTAACCTAACAAATTGTTAAAATGATATACAGTATTTTTAAAGTACCTAAACTAACCAACCATTCATTTTAATAAAATTCTTTATATGTATATCACAAGGCTGCCCTTAGAAAATGATTACATGAATTATTAGAACTGAAATTTTTTTTGTTAATTTCTGCCAGTATTATAAACACAATTTATGCGCATTTCATCCGGTATCTATAACCATTATTTACGGTTTTTTGTTTAGGTTTTTGAGTCGCAACGTCTGTTTCGTCATAGAGCCATACAGCTGCTACTGTGCCATATGGTGTTCAATCAATTATAACTATTGATTTATATGCCTTTGAAACTACTATGTTTACTTCTTTTAATGACCACCTCAATGGAGTGTCCGTGTTTTTGTTTTGTTGTTGGCTTTTTTTCCCCCCTACTTCTGTTGCATGTGCCCACGATATTTAGTGTGAGGAAATGAATACAAATAATATTTTGTTTTCAAGTTTGAAATGCAAAATATGATGTTTTTGGTATCATCTACAGGATTTTTCGTTTACTGTTTATTAGTGAAAAAAAAAAAACCTTTGAATACTTTTTGCATGTTTAAAACGTCGCTGATTGTTCATGTTTTTGATTATGAAGCTCTATTATAATAATGAAAAAAAAAAGGTATTTATATCACACAAATGACAACCTCAACAGTGAACATTGGTATAAACAAACGAATATTTGTTATTTGGTAGTGTTAACATTCAATGTTGGACCAAATACGAATAGTGTATTATTTGTATTCATAAAATCAAAATTTGAATATTTTCACAGGCCTAATAGCTACAAATTATTCCGTTGTGTAATTTTATTTTGTGTTTGTTATGAAGCCGTCTACATGAAAATAACATTGGTTTATGTTATTGCAATTCTTATTATGTAAGAAATATTACACATTTTTTTCTTAATTAGGGTTTTCTTTAGTTTTTGGTCCAAATTAAACATTTATTATCTATTTATATGAAAAATTGTACCCTGACTTGCACAAATTTTATTTACATGTTTATCACTCTGTCTCACCTATCACATAAGTTCAGTGTATTACTGTATTGTACTGGCTGTAAAATACATTAAATATTTTGTCGTATTAGATGATGTCTGGATTGACCAAAGTGCATTTATATATGAGATGCTAAGTAAGTTTGTGGTTTGTTTGTGCGCATTCTATTTCTAGGTTCTTTAACCCAAGCTATTAGAAACTTTGCAAAAGGCTTGGAGTCATGGCTGACGCAGGCCATGAGCGGGTGCCCTGAGGAGATGCTCCACATCAAAGTGTCCGCTGTGAGTGCCTTCGCCCAGACGCTGCGACGATATACGTCCCTGAACCACCTGGCCCAGGCGGCACGCGCTGTGCTGCAGAACTCATCACAGATCAACCAGATGCTGGTTGATCTGAACCGAGTTGACTTCCACAATGTGCAGGAACAGGTTTGTCGCTGCTCTTCGTACATTTAAGATTGTTAAACACTTACATGCAATGCAAGAACAGTAAAATAAATAAGAGAACATGAAATTTATTAATGAGCCTAATTAAAAATAGAAGATTACATAGTACTCCATATTTGCCAAAATAAACCTCGCATAAAACTTTTAAATATATCTTATGACCATATTTAAAGTTTTTATTAAAAGTTTATTCAGGACTTCGGTAATTATTTATATTTAAAGTTTTTATTAATTGTCTATTCGGGACTTCCGTAATTATTTAAAGTTATAAGCCTTTAAGCTTTCTGTTTAAACCTAAAAGCATGCTCGGTACTGGTGTTGACATCTGCTGATAATTTTTTTAACCATCCTGTATATTCAATTTATTTGCTGCTAGTGGCGACGTGGGTAAGTGGTGTGAGGATACGCAATATGTTAGCTTTGTTTGTCTGGTGGTGTAACAATATCCTGGAATTTACTTCATACAATATTAAATTCCTCCAGTGGGTCCAAATTTAAATTCAGAGTAGATGGCAGGAATTTCGCCTGTCAAATGGCTTTAAGTCATTTCCTCAGTACTTGGGCATCCCCTGAGGAGGATTGGCCACGAAGCTATAATTCATATATCACCTCGTCCTTAAGAACATATTCTTAAAACATATTCTGGAGTGATCATTATTAAGCTTATTTTGGGCAATTTACTCAAACTCAAAAACCTTCAGGTGGGCAGGTATGAAACTCCCAGCAATTAGTATATCTTAACGTAAACTCTAGGTTTCCTCACTATACATAGAACACTCATAACTATAACATAAATTATACTATTAAGTAGTTGGTCGCACTCTCTGACTCGCCACAATCAGTGGGTTGAGAACTTATAATTTGTTGCCCTCCCGCGGCACATGAAGGAACAATGACCGCCGGGGTGATGGGTAGGAGAAGGTGGTGTGGTCTCTTGTAGCCACATGTTATCACGCTGCTGCGGTAAGAAGGCCGCCAGGAAGTTTGTCTGCCAGCCTGGCCGTCAGAGTCTTGGTGAAGAGGGTGGCTGGGAGGGGGGAGAGAAATGTGTGCGGTGGCGGTGGCGGTGAAACAGGTGGGCCGCGCTGAAGTGAAAAGACGGCCAGCAGGGAAATGAACTAAATTTCATGTTCTGAATATAAAATGTCAAGTCTCTCATGGGTCGGGAGTTGATTAGGTAAACCTTTATAATGCCTACTGGACAGGGAACAATCCACCAAAATGGGGGGCAGCTGACAAAATGTTTTTTTATATTACTAGGTATGCTTATAGACAAAACCACACTAAATGCATTTACACCACGCTCTGCTACTACTTGTAATGGCCTTTGGTGTCTATAATATTCAAAAAAGAAAATTAATTATCATTTACCACTTGTTATGCTACCACTTGTTATGGCCATATTTAGTAAAGAAAATTTATATAATGATTTTGTAAGTGGCTGGGATATTAAAAAGGATCAGACTAATAAAACACGAAACCCCAAGGCGACACTAAAGGACAAACAAAGAAAAAGATAATGCCTCCCTGAAAACACTGTGGACACACTGTGGACACACTGTGAAAACACTTTATATTATTAAATTAAATAAATGCAGTTTCGTCTATAGGCATGCTTCAATTTATTTTACTTCATATGTCTGAATGGTTACAAAAGGAAACAAACATAATTTTTATCATTGAAGAATTGAATTAGGTGGATAACAGAATAATGATATTAATAAGTTACTTTATAATAGAGTAACTTAATAATAATAATAATAATAATAATAATCACAATGAGATAAGTTTTTAACAGGGTTCAATTTATAATAAAGCCGGCCCGAAAATGATTACACAAATGCATTAAGACATAATTAATAATAAAACGTAATACAATATGTTAACAAACAGAATTCTACACACTCTTTTGCTTGTTAGATAAGTAATTATAAAAATTTGGCGGTATTTAAGTTTTGCATATTTGCTGGGCTTGCTAACATCCTAATTCTTGCAGAAATGGCCCGCTCTGAATGTCACTGAACAAAAAAGGGGTTCTGAGTCTTCGTGGAGAATTTGGAAGTTGAAAGTCCGTAACCTGGGGGTCTGGGGTGGTTATTTCTTATGATGCCAGGAAGACCATTTAGCCACAATCTCGGCTCCGGTTCTGAAACCCTGTCTGTGAACAAGCCAAATCCATATGATTTATATCTGGTCCACAGACAGTCGTAAATAGGTACAAATGCACGCAAAAAAGGTATTATCAGGGAAGAGGATGGTTATCGAAAACTCACCAAAACTGAGTGTTGCTCCTTGATATCAGAAGGTGTCTTGCTGAGGTGCCCACGAAACTCAGCGCGAAACTAGCACGGTGGACACGGAAGCACTCATAAAATAAAAAATTTAATGTACTATGAACTATAAAGACAGACTGACTTATTACAAAAAGTAACTTACAACGAGATTTGGGGAAAAAATCGCTTGATGAGGCGACTACATCTTAGTTGAAATAGTGAAGTCTAATCTAGCTTGGGGCTGGATGAGAATGATGCAGTCAGTCGGAAGTTGCGCTAAGAAGTCCCTAGCATGGCACCTGTGTCGCTAAATTAAATTCTGCGCTACGCCTGGAAAGAAAGAGGGGATACTTCGGCTTCAGGGCCGAAAAGTTCCAAAGATGTCCGAGTGAGGGGTCGAGAAATACAGGCTTCGAGAGCTAGAGACTGTTTGTCGGTACCCTATCGCAGCGCTATCAACTGGGGATTGGTCGAAACAGAGATGAAGTTGACTCACACATCTCGAATGAGACTACACCTATCCCTCACTTAGCACGACTAATTCATTCCTAAAAATGCTCGTGTTATTTGAAATCGCATATTCTGAAGCTTTAGTTTCCATAAATAGCAAGGCTAATTTATTTAATGTGTTGCAAAATTGTGCAGGATAATATACTTTGCGTAATATAAATAATGCATAGAATAACACTCAATGATAAATATCTCACACCATTTATCTTTATATGCCTCCCTTCGAACTTTGTATGATAAATAAGACAATGCGAAACATGAGCCGGCTGGCTAATTTGCCCGCCTGGGCGTGACGAACTCACGTCATGTACCTTTCCAAACCATCCATTACTGACAGTGAAACCGATATTACTTTCCGGATAGTTGCATTTTAATTTTTCAAAAATTAAAGTGCTTATTCGCGTATCACCACCTGTTTCACACCAATCCTGTCAGTCCAATGATTATTTTTTTCATTGCAACATTCATTTAACAACCTTTTCCATGTGAATCATCTGTTAATTTCTGTTCCAGTATCTAATGTCAAATATATTCCCGCTAGTACAACCAACAGCTTTTGGTAAGAGTCCTTATTTCATACGATTGTGCGCACAGTTGACTTGCTTAAAACTAAAGTGCGACCAACATAAGCATAGTCTTAATGACAATCTGTGCGCCGTTATACTTTTAGTTTTGTCTCAAATACTTGAACACGATTCATTTTTAGTAATCAAGCACGTACAGTTACCGGCAGCTGAATGGGCAGACTTTGCTTTTGTCTGAGTGAATTCCCTGCCACTGGCTGGACTGAGTTCACGGCCCGGTCTGTGGCCAGGCGACAACGATACGGCACGGCGGCATACGCACGGACGTAAAAACATTTGGTCCATTACACTCCATAGCCGCAATTTAACGTGCTATAGCTGATGTTTGTACTGATGCCGATAGTGTAGTCAGACTTGCATGCGCATCTCTTCCACCCTTGTTTGCCTAATTGTATCCCACGGCACATCTGCTGTTTACAGAATTTGAATCCGACTTAGTAGCGTCATGCTTGACCTTTTTTTTTTTTTTGCGTGCTGAGTTTTCATGCTAACTGAAATTTACAGACATGCTATTCAACACTGGGGCAGTAAAATTAACATCGTGCTAAATTAATCCGCGCAATCTGAAGACGTGCTAAGTGAGGGATAGGTGTACTTCAATAGCAAGGGGCTTATGGAGGAGACTGGTGGAGCGCTCTGGTGGCTCGAAAGAGAATGACAGGAAGACGTTTGTTGCGTGGGTCGCTAGAGGGCAGTAGCATATTGAGCAAGAACTTGAATACCCAGGGGAAGTAGTTGACAACTCCGGCACTAGAGGTTAGAGGCGGTACATTCGAACATCAGTGGCCAGTCCTTGAGAAAGGCCATTGCTTGTCCCAACAGCTTCCCAGGCCAGCTCGTTTCTCAGAGCTTGCCTTAAGTGAGCACTTCCAGTCAGGCTCCCGAGTCAGTTTACCTAACACCCAGGCACATCTCCAGGCTCAGTAAAGCTAATTTCCCACAGCCCCTGCAAATTTCCATCTCCCACCCCCTCCCTCTATTCCATGAATCTCAGCCAGGGTATTGACCAGCACGAGTCACGACACAAGGGGAATTTCAGTTGCCGGGTGTGCACTTAGGTGGGGAGAAGATGAGGCAGGATGCTGGTCTCACAAAGGGTCTGCAAAATCTCAGATTCTGCGCTGGGAACGACGCTAGGAACTAGCCGAACCAAGATTAAGTGGGAGGGTACAGTGAGCGCAACAAGTTTAAATATAAGCTATAAAACTGCTGTTTAGATGATAATTTAAATTTAAATTTAAAAATTGTGCCGAAAAATCACTATTGGCGGCACATTATGTTCCATATACACAAAGAAAATTTATGGTGCACAACGACAAACAATGAAACTTAATATACAGAGTTACACAGGTGAATCAGCACTGTGACAAAATAAACTACAGCACAGTCGAACACCGTAAGCCACAGTTGAGCGACAAAATAGATATTTTGAAAACCACAACGATGATAGCACAGACTAACACAGTATATGTTTCCTAAGACAACAGTTGGTACGTTTCGGGAGAGAGATCTATTTCCTTCTTAATACACAAACAGACTGATGTTTCTCATGACATACAGTTTAATGAGTAATAGTGTATGTCCGAAACTACATCTTGAACAATTTACATATTATTTTAAATGTTGTTTGTCAGTTGAAATTTTATTTAATGGATTATACTATACTGAATTTGAAGTTCACATAGATACTGTCTTTCTTTAAACAGATTTGTGTCTTGTTTTGTTTTATGTGTATAGTTGTTTACATTTATGTTAACAAAGTACATGTTTTAGTGTACAGAATCTTAATTCAAAAGAGGAACCTGTTTCTATAACAACAAGTGTCAATAGTGTTCTAAAAGAAAGGGGGGGGGGGGGGGGGGGGGCTGATAGGTTTACAGGATTTGTTTATACAAAAAAAATTATTTTCAAAAATAAAAATGGCAGGAGTTTCAAAAAGCACTTAACGAATTGTCAACTAACCTAAAAATGTATTTTCAATCATTATTTGTGTAAAAGTTTCTAACCTCCCCTTCCACAAATACTGGCTACACCCATGGTAAATGTGTAAACAAAACACATTTAGTTACATGCAGTAGTACACAATATACTCAAAAGACGTGAATTAAAATTTTGGTGACTGTAATTTTTTTAAAAAATAGTAGTTGTATTTATAATATTAAATTTCAGTGATTTTCCCAAGACATGTGATAGTAGCCTACATGGAGTACTCTAGTCTGAAACTATGTATTTGTACTGTTACGCAATGATATTACACTCACGCCTGTAGCATGGGGGATCTACACAAGGCAATCGGAAGATGAGAAAAGATGCATTATCGAAGTTTATGAACCTAGATTCATATTCCAGAGAACACAGGTTCTCCCTGCTGGCCATTGTCATATTTTGACGTGAAACATCTTAAAAATCACAGCGAAACATATGGGTACCAGAACAGACGAAAAGGTCTGACAGCAAACGTCAATCGTTCTCAAGTAAAGTATAACAAATATTCCGTATTCACAGTTCACAGGTTGGAAATGTTGTGATAGTTTTTATCTAATCTTAATGGCAATTGCTTTTCTGTACATGTATAAGTTAAAATACTCTTCTAATGGTTTTCACAACTCATACTAAAAACATAATGCTGTAATCACAATGCCCTGTAACAGCCCCGACATGACACAAACAACACCATGGCTATTGTATTAAGAAGTAAGGTCGTAGTGAAGTCAGTCCACGAAAAGTGAACCCCAACAGCCCATCAGAAACATAATGTGGGAATTATGAATGATGTAGTAATGTAAAAATAGTTTTTTTTTTTTTTTTGTGAAATTATTCATGCTTAATTTTATTTGATCATTCTTTTGATAGACATGACGTAAAATAAACTCAATTGAATTTCTACCTCAGTACTATAAATGACTATACACCTGATGGTGATAAATGATAACCTTTTGTGGCATTTTAAACATGTAATATAAATCATGCAATATTTTACTTACTTAACTGCCAGTTGTCAGGAAATTGTGATTTTCTGTCACTAGATTGCATTTCATTTCAACTAGTGACCTGGAGTTAAAACATTAATTAATTAGAATCACAAGACTTTGTATGTTGCTTATTTATACAAATTCTTTCTAATATAAAAGACATAATTTACTCATGTCGTTCGAGTATTAGGACTGTATGGTCGCGTTTTAACTTATGATAGTTTTCCATTATGGCACTTTTCTTTCCCCCCCCGGCGGAACTCTTCCACTATGGCAGTCTTCCGTCACCCCCCGTCAAAACTTTCCCTCCTGTTTTGACGGGGGGTGACGGAAGACTGCCATACTGGAAAACTACCATGTTTATATTTTTACAGATCGTGGTTATAAGTATACAGTGCTGCTTCCTATAACCCATTTTTGGAAACATTTGTTAGTGTGCGATCTGTTGAGTTGATTTATGACTACAGAAAGTCACCGTCAGAAGCGCTATCTGTAGCCTTTTAAGTTAACCTAAGAAACAGCTAGGAGTTAACAGCGCTACCTAGCAACGTATTCTATACACTACAAAGCAACTGTACTCATTCCATGGAGTACATAAAAAATATGGCAGAATTCCGCCTCGCCCTTTGAACTTATGGCAGTTTTCTGTTATGGTACTTTGATGCCTTTTTTCAAAGAGGACAGGCAGAATTCTTCCATTATGGTAGTTTTGCAGTATGGTAGTCCAAACCTGAAGAGACCATGATTTTGTTACTTTGCTCTAAGATATAACAAATTTTAATTTTTTTTTTATTGTAACCAAACAATTTTTTGGAATTTTTTTTTGTAGTGATAATCTTACATTATGATTATAATATTGTTACAATTTTAATAATCGTTGAGTGGGAAGAATTGGGTTCGTATAGGGATAGCTCAATTATTTTTTTTTTTTGCACAGTTTTATTGACTGCTAATGTTTACAACACTAATACATAATCTTACTTAATATGCCTACTAATCAATTACTCACACTCGGTATCTCAAGTCCTTACACACCGCACACCTCGCTGGGCTGCACCCCTCGCCGCATCACTTCTCGTGGACCTCCGTCGCCGAACTCTCATCGTACTCCGTCACCGCCGTTGCACTTCCCTTCGCCAACTCCCGCCGCCACCGTCGCACTTCCCTTCACCAAGCCACTGTCGCGGAGGTCGGCGTCCAGGCTTATATGACCCTGGCGCCCTTCTAGAAGTGACGAGTGCGGATGGTGCCAGTTGCATCATCACGCCCGAAGTGTCGAGAAGGGCATTGTTAGCTCACGTGACAGCCTGGGATGACAAGTCATGTCATCCCGTGCCGACCCAACGCCCGAAGCGTCGAGAAGGGCGTCTGCAGCTCGTGCGATGGCCCGTGGAATTCCCAACGGCTTTTCGGCACCGAGGCAGGTGCCGCGCGGGGAGCGTTGTGGAGGGTGTAGCGACGACCCTTGTAATCCGGGCAGGCACACATGGATTGACGTCAGTGACCGTGCAGGGCCGCCAGCCAGCACAGAACCCAGCGCGTGTGGCAGCCCTGCTTGTGCTTGTAATAATATTATAATATTTTAATAAATAAAAATAAAAAAAATACATTTCTTCATAGACATAAAGTATGATGTGTGATAAACTCCACAATTGATTGAGATACAAATTTTCCACTTCAGTGGACAAATGTACTGAAATTTAATTATAAAATTTTATCACAATTTTTAATATTTTTTGAAATCATAGATAGTTAAGAACACTTTTCTCATTTAATAAATACCTACATAATTAACACACCTATAATAAATATATGTTCCAAGGGAACTTGGACATAATTTTGGTCAGCACCAAATTTAAATTTTAGAATGGCTACATCTGAGAATCAAAAAATCATTTAGTACTGTAGGCCTACATCTTTTTAAAGGATTCAAGTCCAAAGACTAAAGCAAAGATATGGAAACTACATATAAAAAGCAACTAAACCAAAGCAATGTCATCAATATAATTTTGGTTAAAACTTAACATGGTTTCTTTACATTATTTTGGGATACAGTGGAATCCCGATAATATGAACCCCGAAAATCGGGCTTATCGTAATGAGTTGACAATGAAAATAAATTCTAAAACCTTCAATCATTTTGCATTTTAAAAGTAATTTTTTGATGTCTTGACCCAATTAACATGTTTGTGATTTTTTGTTTATTTATTTAATCTTATGTTTGTTTCATGCTTTTAAAAGTGTTATAGATAGCTATATGTAATAAATTAATGCTTACAGAGATGTATTTTATATTTTATTACTACATGTTGCATTACTGCACTTATTTGGCTAATCCCAAAATATGGTAATCTGAACAGGTCTCTGTCCTATGAAGTGTTTCGTCCCAATACAGTGACGAGAATCTTACTATTTGTATTAACCATCCTATACTATATTTAGTAGTTTACCTTTGGAACTGAAACAACTTTGTATGACATAATAACCGTACTTTTGTATTAAAAAAATTACATAGCCTTATAACTACATATGTAATTTCTATTCGTATTGATTAGAGTTTTGTGTTCACATTTGCACGTTATTATTAATGAGGTTTCACTGTAATCTGGCAAGACCATTGTCTTGAATATGCCAGATTAAGGTTACACTATCAGCATTAATTAAGTGATGTTCCCGTAGGCCTCGTGGGTGTGTCAGTGTGATGATGACGTGATCCAGCGCCTGGAGGCAGACTTCAAGGTCACACTCCAACAGCAGAACTCCCTGGAGCAGTGGGCTGCGTGGCTGAAAGGAGTGGTCACTCAAATTCTTGAGCCCTATGTCGGCAAGCCTAATTTTGCTAAAGCTGCTAGGCAGTTCTTGTTGAAGTGGTCATTTTACAGGTAAGTGTTGTGTCTGAACTTTCTTATTGGTAAACATGTGCAAATAATTTTTTGATGCGAAGCAAATATGAAATAGAATGTTAAAAATATTCGCGAAGTCGAATCGTGAATATTTTTCCGCTGAAGCCTTATTACACTTATTTTACAAAATACAGGATTGAAGTAAAAATAATCATTTAAACGTTTGTAATATTTCAACTGATTAAGTAATTAACCAATTGTACTCTTTGTATAACATCATTCAATAAAAAATTTTATAATTATAAAATAACCATATTGAGCATTCATAAAGGCAAAACATTGTGCTTTTGTTTTTTAAGTATCCAACTTAATTCAAGCAAAATGTAAATAAATACACCCCCCCCCCCTACCCCTAAAAAAATAAAAGCTATTTCATAAGCGAAACTTGGACTTTCACTGTTTTAAATCTTTGCATCACAACTGAAGTTTCAAATAAAACGAATAGCCAATATCATGGTGAAATCAAATCAAATATTGAAAAGAGCTTCGATTGATTCTCTTGGTCGAAGCTTCACACAGGCATACTTATTGGTTAATGTTAAGCCATTAAAGTGATGGTCATTTTGGTAAGCCTGTCTGAATAATTTAGGATAATATGTTTATCAAATATGCTAGAGTCCAATGCCAGCCAGCACTATGCTTTATAATAGGCACCCAATTTTACGGGGAATAAAATTAGCTGATTTTGCTGCAACAGAAAACATGGCCACTCTTTTGCCATGCAAAACCCTCGCAAAGCCCGCCAAAATCTCTGATAGCCGGCATCAAGCCGCCAGGGATGACGGCTGGGCTCCGAGACTTCTTGGCACTAGGTGCGATGACGACAGTGCTTACACACTTGCCGGGCAAGGGGCAGGGCTAGCAAGCCACACCCCCCGGTGGTAATGTGTCGGAGCCATTGTGGTCGGTGCTAGCAGAAACCCTCGTAGACAAGAGCGGGGGAAGTTCTGTCAGTGCTCCACGCCAGTATGTTCTAGCTGCACACACCTTCTGCTATGTATTCGTCTGGTGTAACAACAATGCCAATTTTATTGTACAAAAATCTTGGTGTTGGCCTTGTGCTATTATCAAGATTTTTTTACTATGTGGTTCGGCTCTTCATCTTTTGTAGAGATGTTGAGAGAGATGGTTTATCTTTCACAGTTCGATGGTGATTCGTGACTTGACACTGCGCAGTGCTGCCAGTTTCGGGTCATTCCATCTTATTCGCCTGCTGTACGATGAGTACATGTTCTTTCTCATTGAGCATCAGGTGGCCCTGGAGACAGGAGAAACACCGATAGCTGTGATGGGAGAGGTAAGAAAAATAGACATTTTTTATATTTACTCTTACGTGTTTTGTTTTGGTATTTATTGTTTGTTTTGTGTTAACAGACAGTCTCGGGGTGTTTTAGTGCAGGAGGTAAGACTTTAAAAGAAAAATAGAAAAATTTTTAAGCCTTGTGATAAAAGGCTTTGTTACCCTTGAACAATTTCATTAGCAGTTCATCCTGATAAAAATATTGAAGGAGACTGTTTTCGTTAAAGATACTTCGTTCTCGTATTCTATGTAGGACTAATTTTTACACAGTATGTTATTACTCGTATGGTTATCCCAAAGGACATGGGTTTAAAGCCTGTTTAGCCATCCTGATTTTATTTTCCTGTGGTTACTTCAAAATCGCTCTAGGCACATGCCGGGATGTTCTGTCTGATTCCTGTCCAGATATCATTGTCCATAGCTATGCATTATTCCTTCAAATTTTGCTATTGTCAAAATGTTAAAACCAAAAATATATCTTTATATATATTTCTTGTGTGCGTGTGTATGTCACTGAACTCCTAGACGGCTGGACCGATTTTGATGAAATTTTGTGTGTGAGTTCATGGGGATTCGAGGATGGTTTAGATTCACAATTGGATATTTTATCTCGATTCTGAGTTAAGAAAAACTAAAAAAAACACGCTTTATAAGCAAAAATTGCAACGCATTATTAGAAGCCATTAAGTTTTGCTATTGTAAGGAACTAAGTAGAGAGTAAGAAAAAAAATAAAGATCCTGACAGTTTATAGTGTCGCCATATTTGTTTCAATTTTCAATACCCTTTTTGTATATTACAATTTAAATTGCAGAAAAAAATCATGTTTCATAGCCACACAAATAGTGAATGTGTGTCATTTCTCTATAAAATTATTTGTGTAGTTTATTGATTCCATAACAAATTTTTTCAATCATTTTTAATAAAAATTATTCATTTTTTAAATAAAAAAAACTATTTAAAATAAAACTATAAAAAAATTTGAAAAAAATTCTATTAAAAATTATTTACTTTGGAAAAAATTATTCATTTTAAAAGTTATCAAGCAAAAAAAAATTTTTTTATCAAATTTACACGTGAGTTTTATAACAACCAACCTAACCTAAAAATTATTTGGTAGCTTATTGACTTCATAACATATTTTTCAATTGTTTTTAATAAAAATAAGAATTTTATAACGTGAGTTTTATAACAACCTACCATTTTTCAATTGTTTTCAATAAAAATTAGAAAATGTTTATTTAACTAATTTTTCATTTATAAGTAGTTGTTAATTTTGGAATGTTTTGCATTTGATCCGGTAGACTGCGCTACCATCGCAGCATCAAATATTAAATATTATTCTATTTTAATTTCAGTTTGTCCCGACAGTTGGTGCTGCGATCAAATTGAGAAAAATATTTGAAATTTTGTGTTATTATTGTGTTCGTTTAAGTCGTGTGCTAATTAAAATATTAACTATGAATATAAATTGATGTTTGAAGAGTTTTGAAGTGTTCCTAAAAAACGATACTTTTTGCGAATTTAGGGTGGAATCGAAGTAAGTATATATTTTGTATAAATTTTTTATCAAATTTACACGTGAGTTTTATAACAACCAACCTAACCTAAAAATTATTTGGTAGCTTATTGACTTCATAACATATTTTTCAATTGTTTTTAATAAAAATTAGAATTTTATAACGTGAGTTTTATAACAACCAACATAACCTAATAATTATTTGGTAGCTATTGACTTCATAACATATTTTTTCAATTGTTTTTAATAAAAATTAGAATTTTATAACGTGAGTTTTATAACAACCAACCTAACCTAAAAATTTATTTGTGTAGCTCATTAATTTCATAATAAATTTTTTAAATTTTTTTTAATTCATGTTTTAAATAAAAATAATTATTAAAAAATTAGAAAAAATTATATTATAAATTACATACTTTAAAACGTTTTCGTTGATGATTAAAAATTTTATTTTCAATAAATAACTCATATTCGTTGTGGATTACTTGAGTTTATTTCATATAAATTTGTTAACAACCAACCTAACCTAAAAATTATTTTTGTAGTTTATTGACTTCATAACATATTTTTTCAATTGTTTTTAATAAAAATTAGAATTTTATAATGTGAGTTTTATAACAACCAACCTAACCTAAAAATTTAGTTGTGTAGCTCATTAATTTCATAATAAATTTTTTAAATTGTTTTTTTTATTCGTGTTTTAAATAAAAATAATTATTAAAAAATTATAAAAAATTCTATTAAAAATTACATACTTTAAATCTTTTTCGGTGATAATTAAAAATTTTATTTTCAATAAATAACTCATATTTGTTGTGGATTACTTGAGTTTATTTCGTATAAATTTGTTAACAACCACCCTAATATGAAAATTATTTGTGTAGTTTATTGATTCCATAACAAATTTTTTCAATCATTTTTAATAAAAATTATTCATTTTTTAAATAAAAAAAAACTATTTAAAATGAAACTATAAAAAAAATTAAAAAAATTCTATTAAAAATTATTTACTTTGGAAAAAATTATTCAAATTTAAAGTTATCAAGCAAAAAAATAAAATTACACGTTTTTTATCTAAAATTTGTTACAATAAATCTTTTTTGTTAATTAATTAAAATTTCATTCTCAATAAAAAAAACTCACATTCGTTGCGTATTATTTTACAGAATTATTTTATTTTTTTTTTTTTTTCAGAAAAATGCCACGTCTTTGAGGAAGAGCCAGAAATATTGGTCGACGTACTCCGAACGCGCAATTGGTCCATGATCGTCGAATAAATAGAACAGATGAAGAACACTCGGCGGATAATGCAAATCTGAGAGATCAAGTTACATCTACACGTGCGAATGAAAATTCAGTACAACGCACTCGACGTCTTCGTGCTAATGCAGTAAGACAACGAGAGGCATGTCAACAAGCGACGGATGCACATAGAGAATGTAACCAACGCCGGATGCAAAATGATCGAGCATTGACAAGAGCATCACTCAATCGCCTTGCGTTTGAATATGATCCTGAAATCAACTATTCGTCACATGCATTAATCTCGATTGGTAGTATGGACAAAAAGTGTCAACATTGTCATGCTTTCAAGTACAAAGGTGAATCAGCTGGTTTATGTTGCGCATCTGGAAAAATTTCACTGCCATCGCTAAATCCACCGCCGGAACCTTTAAAAACACTTTTAGCTGGCACCACATCTCAATCGAAATTGTTTTTGCGAAAAATTCGTAAATTCAAGTCATGCTTCCAAATAACATCATTTGGAGCAACAAAAATTGTTCATAATGAAGATGGTCGTAATTTCGAATCTACATTCAAAATTCAAGGTCAAGTGTACCACCAAATTGGTTCATTGCTCCCAATGCCTGATGCCAATCCAAAATTTTTACAAATTTATTTTATGGGCAATGAGGAGCAACAATCACACACACGCTGCGCTTACAACTATATAGAGCAGATGGAGGAACGAGAAATTGTGGACATTTTGGAAACGTTTTTGCAAAACCATAACCAGTTGTTGCAATTGTTCAAGACTTTTTCTAGCAGACTGCAAAACGACAACTACGCCATTATTATTAAAGCAGACAAAGTGCCCTACGGAGAGCACGCAGGCACATATAATGTTCCAACTATTAATGAAGTTGCAGTTGTTATGGCTGGTGACCCATGTGAACGTCGGGACATTTGCATTCAACGCAGAGATAATACGATGCAAATAATTCAAGACAATTATCGTTCTTACGATGCATTGCAGTATCCGTTGATATTTTGGGAAGGAGAAGATGGATACCATTTAAGTATTAAACAAAGGAATCCAACTACAGGTACAACTTATAGACTATCTTACAGATTTTTTTTTTCAAATAATTTCTGTATCTCTCATATATATATTTATTTGCAGGTGAAGAACTGATCAAGAAAGTTAGTGCTATGAACTTCTACGCATATTGATTGATGACAGCTATTTCATCAGTATATTGTCGATATGTACGTAAAAATCGAACGTGAGAGATTACGATATATAAAATTTAATAAAACAAAACTTCGTGCTGAGGAGTACATTCATTTGCGTGACGCCGTTATTGGTAACGTAGATGCATCTAATGACATCAACAACATCGGTAGCGCATATATTCTCCCATCATCATACATTGGTAGTCCGCGTCATATGCAAGAGTATATTCAAGACGCCATGACTTACGTACGTGCATATGGCCGACCAGATCTTTTTATCACATTTACGTGTAATCCAAACTGGGATGAAATTCAAAGTTTTTTGTTGCCAGGTCAAACATCGATGCATCGCCATGATATCACTGCACGTGTTTTTAAACAAAAATTAAAATCTTTGATGAATTTCATTACACATCACTCGGTATTTGGTGAAACACATTGTTGGCTTTACTCTGTTGAATGGCAAAAACGAGGTTTACCTCATGCGCATATTTTGATTTGGTTGGTGGATAAAGTACGCCCAGAAGAAATCGACAAAATTATTTCAGCCGAAATTCCAGATCCGAATGTTGATCAAGAATTGTTTGACATTGTAACTACTAATATGATCCATGGTCCATGTGGTACTCTAAACATGATGTCACCATGTATGGACAATGGAAAATGTACGAAACGTTTTCCAAAACCATGCCAATCTGATACTATCACCAATATTGACGGTTATCCATCTTACCGGCGTAGAGACGTAGACAATGGCGGTCAATCATATGAATTGCGTCTGTCAAACGGTGTGACAGTAGATATTGATAATCGCTGGGTAGTTCCATATTCACCATTGCTGTGCAAAACCTATAAAGCGCACATAAATGTTGCACTATGCAGTTCAGTGAAATCTATAAAATACATTTGTAAGTATGTTCACAAGGGCAGTGATAAAGCTGTATTCGCTGTTCAAAATGTAAATGACAATGACGAAATTACACGTTATCAAATGGGTCGATACATAAGCAGTAACGAAGCTATTTGGCACATTTTTACGTTTCCTATACATGAAAGGGATCCTGCTGTTATACATTTGGCTGTGCATCTTGAAAACGGACAGCGTGTTTACTTTACAGAACAGACTGCACTACAACAAGCTTTAACGGCTTCAAAAACAACTCTTACTGAATTTTTCAACCTTTTTTTGCCGACAAGATGTTGTTGGTCAATTCGCAAGGACATTAATGTATACTGATGTTCCTAAAAATTTTACGTGGAATAAATATCAAAAAATTGGGAACCACGGAAACGAGGCATTCCAGTCCCAGGATTCACCGACATATTTATGACAAATACTTTAGGTCGAATATATACAGTTCATCCTAAGCAACGCGAATGTTTTTTTTTTTTTTGCGTTTGTTATTGGTTAACGTTCCTGGACCAACATCTTTCCGATATTTGCGAAAAGTCAATGGTACTTAATACGACACTTTCTTTGATGCGTGTCGTGAGTTACATTTATTGGAGGATGATAACCATTGGGATCTCACACTTGCAGATGCAGCACTGAGCTCATCTCCACAACAAATTCGTCAATTATTTTCAATAATATTGACAATGTGTTTTCCGTCTGAAGCATCTGCTTTGTGGGACAAATATAAAGACTCAATGAGTGAGGATATTTTACATCGGATTAGAATTACTAATCAAAATCAAAATATTGAATTCTCCGCAGAAATATATAATGAGTCATTAATAATTATTGAGCATATTTGTATTCTTATTTTGAATATGCCGCTCATCCATTTCGGCATGCCAGCGCCGAACCGCCCAGCAGTAGATACCATCAACAGCGATGTTCAACGGGAACACCACTTGGATAGAACTTCTTTGGCTACTTTTGTTGCCAATAATGAACAATTGCTCACTGCTGAGCAACGAAATGTATATGATCAAATTAATGTATCATTTGCAGTGCAACAAGGTGGATTCTTTTTTTTGGATGCACCAGGTGGTACTGGTAAAACATTCCTCATTTCATTGATACTTGCACAAAATAATATTGCATTGGCTATTGCTTCATCAGGAATCGCAGCAATGTTACTTGATGGTGGACAGATGGCGCATTCAGCGCTTAAATTACCTTTGAATGTTCACACAAATCCCGAAGCAATGTGTAACATAAAGAAGCATTCAGGCATGGCTCAAGTTTTGAGAAAATGCAAAATTATTATCTGGGATGAATGTACCATGGTCCACAAGCATTCGCTTGAAGCTCTCGACAGGTCCCTGAAAGATATCAAGGATAATACTAGGCTTTTCGGTGGTGCTCTATTGTTTCTGTCTGGTGATTTCAGACAAGCATTACCAGTCATTCCACGCGCGACATATGCAGACGAAATAAACGCATGTTTAAAAGAATCTTATCTATGGCGAAGTGTCAGAAAATTATGCCTTACTATTAATATGCGCGTTCAACTTCAAAATGATCCATTAGCATCAAGATTCTTTGAACAATTGTTGGATATTGGCAATGGTAAAATTGAATTGTATGAAGATACACAATATATTCGACTTCCAGAGAATTTTTGCAACATGGTGGCTACCAAAGATGAGTTAATAAACAGTATCTTTCCAGATTTGAGAAATAATTGATAATTGATAATGGATGGCTACGAGAGCGAGCAATTTTAGCTGCGAAAAATTTAGATGTTGATGCCATCAATTTCAAAATACAGCAATTACTGCCTGGTAATGAAACTACATTTAAATCGATCGACACTGTTGTTGATTCTGATGAAGTTGTTAACTATCCTGTAGAATTTTTAAATTCATTAGATTTACCTGGAATGCCACCACATAATTTGCGACTGAAGGTTGGTTCACCTATAATTTTGCTTCAAAATTTGAATGCTCCGAAATTATGTAATGGGACGCGATAAGTTATAAAAAAAATCATGGGCAACATTCTTGAAGCTACTATTTTGAGTGGAAAATTTCAAGGTGAGGTTGTACTTCTACCACGGATCCCAATGATTCCTTCAGATTCGCTTATACCATTCAAACGTTTACAATTTCCAATCCGCTTGGCATATGCTATGACTATAAATAAGTCACAAGGCCAAACCATGACAATTTGTAGCTTAGATTTAGAAAATCCGTGTTTTACTCACGGTCAATTATATGTTGCGTGTTCCCGAGTTGGAAAACCATCGAATTTGTTTGTTTATACACCTCAAGGATTAACTAAAAATATTGTACATCCAATAGCATTAAGATAAATTAAGTTTTTGTAAATTAATAAATAAATGTTATAAAATAGTTTCATTATAAGATTGTTTACCTTTACTTAAAACAAGTTAAAGTTTGTATTTACGATGCTGTTATTGCCACACTCCATGGATAATATCCCAACCTGTAATCAGTCATTTCATTCACTTAAAATTTTCGGTGACGCCTAGAAATATCCGTGTCAATAATCATAGACAGTGGCTGCTATTATCCAGTCTACATATTTCATCCGTGGAGTGTGGTAATAGATGCATCTTTTTAGTTAACTTAGCTTCTACATTTCACTTCACTCATACAGTATATGCATACTTACACACACAGTATATATTCACATGCTACCGATCGGTCGAATTTGTATAAGTGTACATGTAATGAAGTTAGATATTAAAATAACTCTTGAATAATAATTTTCATCAAAACAGTCCAGATTGTTACAGCTTATTGAAGAATGTTTGAAATGTTCGAATTAACGACGTGTGTACAGGACAACGTCTGTCGGGTCTGCTAGTATATATATATATATATATATTTAATTTTTTGAGTCTAGTGTTATTTATTAAAAACTTCACCCAAAATTCCAGTCTGTTGATAAAGCCTCATTTACTTATTATTTGATTAATTATTACTTGCTATTTACCTCCAGATTTAACGGCAGAGTTTGTCTGCATATATTTTGAATTTTTAGAAGATAAACTCTCCTCATTTCAAGATGACATTTTGATACTCTGTGATTTCAATGTACCGGGTATAGATTGGAATAATCTTAATCTTAACCCTTTCCATCAGGCGACTATGAACATTAACACTAAGGTGCGCCATTTACTTAACTTTATATCTGTACATAGTCTAAAACAGTGCAACAATATTCAAACTCATATAAATCTTTTAGACTTGTGTTTAACCAATCTACAGCTGTGTTCAGTGACAAAGGCTTATGATGTTCTTATCAAAGAAGATATTTATCATCCTGCATTAAACATCAACATCAAGATTGAGTCCTTCAAAAACAGTTCCAACATCACATCAACGTTTAGAAACTATAAAAAAGGTGATTTTCTCTGTCTTTCCAATTCCATCAAAAATCATGACTGGTCAGATTTTTATAATTCTATGGATGTAAATGAACTTGTTGACCAACTAACCAATTGCGTAGTTGAAAATATGAATATCTTTATTCCAATGACAAACAAAAAATCATCTAAATTTCCAATTTGGTTTACCAGTGAGTTAATTCAAGCATTAAAGTCAAAGAAGCATTTCCATAAGCTTTATAAAAGAAACAACAACACGTATTACTATTCACTTTTCTCTTATTATCGTAAATTAGTGAAATATTTAATAAAAAGAGACAAAATTCAATGGACTCGAAATACCAATAATTATATTAAAACTAACCCTAAAAAATTTTGGCGATATGTCAAACTAATGAAAGATGGTTTTTATGAACAGCATTCTCTAAAAATTAATGGAACTATCACAAATGATCCCGCTGAACTAGCCAATGGATACGCTAAATATTTTTCCAGTGTCTACGAACCTTCTACATGTATCCAACAACCTGTGACAAACAATATACATTTAGTATCTATTCCTGTGCCCACAATCTCAGAATGTTTAGTATTATGGGGCATAAAATCGTTGAAATCATCCAAATCTACTGGTCCTGATGACATACCTAATTTCATTATAAAAGGCTGCTCTGAATTATTAGTCCCTCTTTTGCTGCATATTTTTAATTTTAGTTTACAATCCTCTGTTTTCCCGGAGAAATGGAAAACTGCTAAGGTGATACCTATCCACAAAAAAGGCTCTAAACAGAATGTTAACAATTATAGGCCTATTTCTCTACTCAATGGTTTTTCTAAAATATTTGAAAAAAATAATTTTTAGATTTTTAAATTTCCAGCTTAAGAACAGTTTATCGAACAGTCAGCATGGTTTTAGGAAAGGTTTATCGACCACCACTAACTTGCTTACTTTTTTAAATCCTATACACAGAGAGGTTACCAACAGAGGGCAAGTGGATGCCTGTTATTTTGATTTAGCCAAGGCCTTTGACACTGTGAACCATTCTATACTTCTTAAAAAATTATTTAACTTTGGTTTAACTCAAAATTTTACAAACTGGTTTTCTAATTACTTAACTAATAGAAGTTTTTATGTTACAATTAATAACCACAATTCTTCCCTGTTTAGTATCTCTTCTGGTGTCCCTCAAGGAGGCACATTATCGCCTCTTCTTTTTAATTTATATATAAACGACCTACCTCAAATTCTCAACCATTCTACAGGAGTACTTTTTGCCGATGCTCTAAAAATATTTAGGAATATAATAATACAGAATGACTGTATTTTATTACAAAATGACATTTCCCAAGTAAACAATTGGCGTAAATTTAATCTGGTTACACTAAATAAACACAAAACATTTGTTATATCCTTTACAAGGAAATATCAACCACTTAATTTTGATTATATTTTAGAAAACTCTGTAATCACGAAATGTTCAACAATTACAGGGCTGCCAGCGGTCCCTAGAATTCCCTAAAAGTCCCTTTTTTTCTGCTTGTCCCTAAAAGTCCCTTTTTAATTGAAGTTTTTGAAACAAAAATGTATAATAAAACACGTGGCGAGGTAAGGATGGCTGAAGGGGAGGAGGAGGCCATTAATGAAATATGTACTGCAATAAATGTTGACTATCTACTATCTAAACTGCCACACATACTTTACTAAAGTCCCTTACACACGGTACTCTTTAATGAGCAGATAGGTGGGTACTTTTCTGCCCACCTTGCAAAGGTGGAGAAGGAAGCATCTGCACTCAAAAGAAAAGCTGATTATTTACAAAATAGTTTGCAGAAGAAAACTAAAAGTGTTTTAATGACAGTCTTTTTTCAGAAGAAGTAGAACGAGGAAAAATGACAATTGTAATCAAGAACTATTAATTTTTCAATCACATTGTTTGTAAAAAAAATTGTTTGTTCTAACTTAAAAGATTAAAAGTTGGCAGAGAACTGAATTTGGGTTAATTTAAATAAAAATTGGAAAATGTGCAGCATTAGATTCACATTCAAATGTTTTTGTTTTTTTCAATCAAAATATTGTATTGTTAAAATGTATTTCATCTTTGTTTCACAATTATTTATTTGTGAGAATTTAATATTAGACAAAGCTTCAAATGTTTTTCTTTTTAATGTCAATATCGTCTGTCATTAGTAAGAAGGGGCTAACATTACAAATCATAAACTTTTCAGGAGAGCAGAAAAACAAAATGAGCACACTGTAATGTATCACTGTATTTTAGTTATTTATGGTAATAATATGAAAATTGGCAAATAGATGTAACAGAGACATCTTTCTAATGAAAAATATATAAATTGAGTTACACCAAAAGTTTCATAAAAATATGTCACATGGGTCCTTATTACAAATCACTCGAGTAGGTTTGTTGGGGCCATCTTAATATGTCCATTGGTTTTTATAATCAACTAATCAAAGAGATTATATTATTGTGTTCTGTGGAGGTTAATTTATCACTATTTTTAATCATCAAATTAACAAAAATTAACACCAAAGAGTACAATAAAAAACTGGCAATATTAGTCAACTTCATCTTCTGTGTCAGTCTCAGGAAGACAGTCTTGTGCATTTGAATCATGCTGCATTTGTAGGTATTCTTGGTGGAATTATCATTTTCCTGCATAAAGTTTGCAAGTCTTTGTACTTGGCATCTGATAAGGGTAAGCCCGTCCAACTTCAGGCATGATTTTCCTTCGTTTCAGAATTGTTATACTTTATGTCGTCAGTTCTTTATGCACACTAGATGACCAAATCTCAATTTCCTGTGTTCCTTTGGTGACCTTAAGACCACACAGCTGTGACCATTTCACCCTGTCACCATCGTCTGTGGTAACGTTAATGGGGAACAACTGATCTTGAATTCCACTCCAGTTTATGAAATCGGGAAACTCCGGTTTCCTTGTTTTTAAAGGACCTTAATTAAATGTTATTCATCTTCATTTCACATTTATTTGTGAGCTATTTCTATAAGATAAAAAATATTAAAATAAATGTAAAAAACTATCATTGAAAATACATTGGTGTAAAAGGGAATGGTGTAAGCAAAAATATTGTGTAAACCAATAATTTAATTTGTTAATGTCCTTAGTTTTTAGTGACATGCATTGTTTATTTTCAATATCAGGAAGTTAAATCAACCACCATATTAAATTGTGGAAACTAATTTTTATTAATTTACACAGTATTCTTGTTTACTTGGGAGAAGGGTGACAATTTTACAAAGTAATTAGCAATATAATTACATCTAGAAAATTTTCTCTGTGAACCATTTGTATTTAGAAAGTCTCTAATTTCAATTCAGTAGTCCCTAAAAGTTCCCTAATTTTATGTCTGAGGGCCTTAAAACACCCTAATTTTTACCTACCTGGTGGCTGGCAGCCCTGCAATTAAGGATCTTGGTGTTATTTTAGATTCTAAATTATTTTTCCATAATCATGTAAACTATTTATACATGTCTTCCCGCAAAACCCTTGCTATGATCAAATTCATTACTTTTTATGCTACCAATTCAGACTCAATTCTCTCCCTGTATTTTCCCTTAATAAGGTCCAAATTAGAATATTGTTCAGTAATCTGGAATGACATCAAGTCGGCCGATGCAAATAAACTAGAAAGTATACAAACAAAATTAATTAATTTAATAAACTTAAAAAACCTTCCTTCACCTGCTTTAACTCCTCTTGGTGCACGTAGAGTATATTTAGATTCTCTGTTTGTTGAAAATTGTTTTAACGCTAAAATTAACTGTACTTATCTCCTGGAAACCACTGGGTTAAAAATACCACAATTTAATTCTCGTTTATACCAAACATATTGTACTCTACATAACTTTAATGACATAATATACAGATTAGTTAGGAATCACAATAATAATCAATTGTCTAAACTTAAAAATTTATCCTCTTAACTTGTCCTCTACTCACATGTTATATTTTGTATTATCCATTTTTTTTATATATATATTGTGTATAGTTTAATAATTATGTAATTAACATTTCGCTAAGTAATGTGTCATGTTATCTTGTCCTTTTGGTATTTATATCATTTATGTTTTCATGTTTTGTGTTTATCCTGTGCTGTCTCTATTTATTGTGATAGTGTTTGTTTTTACTTGTTTTGTGTTGTACTTGTTTTGTGTCGTGCCCACCTCTAAAGTCCCAAGACTGTCGGTGGGCATGTAACAAATTTAAATAAAAAATAAAATAAAATATAGGCCACTGATAGCGAATGATTACCTAGTTATGTAAACTGTAATTGGTATGGGCTAGAAAAATTAGCACTATAATTATTGGGAAATTAGCATTTCAAATATTTGTAAAATTAATATTCATACCTTGTTTTATCACATGATGATCGTCACACCGTTTTTTTAGTGTGTCGAAATTTGAATTTAAAAAAATCTCGCACATAGGTCACATGAAGTTTTTAGCCCAGCTATTAGATTCCGAGTGTTTTGTGTAGGTAGTAAACATGACAGGATAAAACACCGTGCAACAGCAATCTGTTTTCGAGTTGCTGTTCTGTTGGGCATTGTGGTAGTTATAATGGAAAAATTCAGTAATTAGAATGTCAGTAAACTTGTTTAAGACATACCCACAAAATACAATTTCCTGTCCAAAATGATCACATGTTTCGGTTCTGCCATTTTCTCAGTAGGATATACTTTTTTTATTTAATGTAATATGTTTGCCCATAACTTCTTTCCCTTGTAAAACAATTTATTTTATAGTTGAAATCTATTATTTATTGGGGTATTACCACTTACGTATTTAATCATCAAAAATATGAAGTTGTTTGATGTTTAAAATTTCTTTTAACAACGTTTTCAAATGTCATAAACTATTATCTGTTCGTCTTCGTTGCTGCTGTGCATCATGTATAAAAATGTAGCCAATGCTAGTTTGCATCATTCATGTTAAGGTGTATTGAGCTCAAATTTAAAAGTGCTCAGATTAAGCTCTTGTTTCGTAAAATTGTTCCTCACATTAAAAATGTGAATTCTCGTAACAAAGAAAAAAATTTAAATTATAATTATTCTATTTTTTGATCCTTTTAATCCAAATAGAATCATGATTTGCAGAAAATCCAGCTTGTCACAGGTACAATATTTTTTTTCAAAAACTTTTTTTAAATTATAAATAAAGTATATAAAATGCTATGAAGTATTTTTATTTTAAATAGTGCTTTAAAAATTACAAAATCTTAAGTTTTAAATTTAAATGCAAATACATTTTTTTTTCCAATTTAAACAACCTTTTATTTCAGTTCCTATTTACCTTATTTTCTACTATCTACTGCTACTCTGCATATTGATCTAGAAAATTTTTGCAAACCGCAAAATACCATTAAATCCATTGAAATCTATTGTATGAGAAAGTTATTTTTTTTTCCTTCATGTGGTATTTTCAAATTGGTGATTGAATCGGCTCATATTTACGTTCTTAAACCCTAGTTATGCACGAGTTTTCATTGTTAACGGCTGCCAAGTAAATATTTTTTTAGTTCAGGGATATTAAAAATTTTTTTGCTAATTTCATCGGGAATCTTAAGCCATAATTTACGCATTTATATATATATATATATATATTATATATATTTGAGTCGCAATGTCTGCTTCATCATAGATATATACAGCAAGTAAACCACTACTGTATCATATGGTGTTAGATTTGCCATCGTCCGGGTTCTCGTATTCGAGATCCGGCGTGGTTCCTAGCGGGAAGGCTGGTTTTTTAATGAAAGTGTATCCGGGAGGGCGCCAGGCTAGCAGCTCTGTGTCTAACCAAGAGTTGGGTCGTTGGGTGTGAATGCCCCTGCGTGGCCCGCTAGGACCGTCGGCGGTGGTCGTGGTTGGAGGGATCCCTGGCTATTGACAAGTTACGGGCCCTGCACAGCATAGCACGCTGATTCCTGACTGGGTTAGGGAAGTTCACACAATAACGTGCACGGGTTCGGTTTTGCACTGTCGTATACACGCCGCGCACGGAGTGGACGTTTAATTAAAACGAACAGTTACACTTGCAGTTTACAGTTACACGATGCACATTTAGTTTCCCCAAAAAATTACACTAAATTAACACTGGGCGCTCTGATGCGCCGTCACTAATCTTAAATCCTCATGCCAGTCGAGGTTGGAGGCGGCCAATCCCATAAATTGCAAAACAGCGATACCCGGGTCCACCTGTGTGGACCACGGCTCGCTATTAAATTTATTACAAGTCTTTACGTTGTTGTTGCCATTGCCTGTGCACTCGGCGATTATCCAAAAGTCTTTGATGGCGGGAGTCGGCCCGTGCTGTATGCTGCACTGCCCCGCGTAATGCTTTGTGCGGGGAATTTAAGTTTAAGCGGGTGCGCACGGGGAGTTTAAGTACGAAAAGGTTTTGAAGAATGACTATAATTACCAGTAGTGAATTTTAGTGGAAACAAAAGATGAGGACTCCCCGTGGGACGCACGTCCGCCCCGGTCCGCGAGTTGCTCGGTACTGGCGTCTGGCCTTGGCGCGAGGGGAGGCCTCAGCGTCCTCTCGTGCCAAAGTTTCTAAAGTTCCGTTATTTGGAAATTATTAAATTAACTAGATATTGAAAGTGGCTCTAAATTCATTTATTAAATAATAAAGATTAACCTAATTTGCAGATACTCTCTAAGAATTAGATTTAACATTAATTAAGTTTGAATAATACGAGTCACACTGGAGACTGTTCTTCACTTGTTGACTGCTCCAGTGGCGAGTTATACACAAAAATGGGGAGGTCATAATTACTTTACACAATACTCTAATTATTTTAGGCAGAAGGCTGCAAGGGGAGCATTCACAGATGTATTGACGTAAATTCACACGTGAGTGACCCGGGCACTCTTACGTCGCACTTCCCTTGGACGGGGTTTTTAATAAAAGGTGACTGTACCATTAAATTGTGTTTGATTTATAATTAACTGTGTTTGAGTTGGCTGGTTAATTAGGGCATGTTCTTTGATTCTACCTGTTGCTCCGGTGCTCGCCTGACTCGGGTGGGCCATGGCTAGGGGTGCGTTCCGTTAGCGGGGTCGGATACTGGCGGTTGCAGGTCGGGCTTTGGGGTGGCCTTCAGTCAGACGACGTCAGATTGATTGTGACTATCACTTTATAATCCTTTAAAACAGTGGTTCTTAACCGGTGGTCCGCGGACCACTGGTGGTCCCTGGAGGCATTCCAAGTGGTCCGCGAAGCCATCCTAATAATATGTGACGTAATGAGTAGAGTCGAAACAACGCGAGCCGCACGTGGCACGAGTCCGAAGGCGAAATGCGGTGCAAGAGGGCGGGGGGTGGCGGTTTCGTTCCATTCGTTCTTTGTTTTATCGGCGCGGGTTGCCGATCGTCACTTGTAGCGTCGACGATGTAATGAGCGGTAGGGATTTGTAATGTGGCCTTGAGAGAGTGACGAGTACCTACCTACTACAGTACTTGGTTTAATTTTTAAAGTTCGTCAGCAAAAAGCAAATTTCCTTAGTGCACGAAGGTAGTTATAGTAAATAACTACTCCAGATATAAATACTACGTAGGTAGGTAAAATAAATATTATCTATTTGTTTGGTTTAGGTATGCCACACAACTAACTAATTGCAGATTACTAATTTTACTTTATTTTCGTCACATTGTAAATCTGCTTGATACATCTTGAGTAGTAGATACTTTCAAAATTAATTGCGAAATCGAAAAAAGCACACACAATCTGCGAATCTTTAATAAAGCCCTGTATGCTCATAGTTGCAGAGGAGCTTTTAGGCACGGAAGCTCAAAAGAAAATTCGTGAAATACCGCTTTCTAATATCACAGTTAAGTCACGCATTCAAAAAATGTCAACTGATATTGAAGACCAAGTTATTGACAAGATTAAAAACAGCCCTTATTTTGCATTACAATGTGATGAGTCTACCGATGTTTCGCAATGCTGTCAATTACTTGTATTTATTCAATTTTTGGAGGACAATAAAATGTTTAAAGAAGAGTTATTATTTTCTCATGAACTTAAAACGACGTCGCAATGTGCAGATGTTATGAATGCTATAAGTCAATATATGGAGGAACATGGACTTATGTGGGAAAGGCTTGCCGGGTTTGGTACTGACGGTGCTCCTGCTATGCTTGGTTCTCGCTCTGGTCTTGCAGCATTGATAAAAACCAAAAATCCCTCCTCAATTACGACGCACTGCGTTATTCACCGTCAAGCATTGGCTGCCAAAACGCTCCCGGATTGTTTCACTATGGCTCTGAAAACTGCTATAAAAGTAGTTAACTTCATTAAAAAGAGCGCACTCAATACTCGTCTATTCAAACAGTTGTGTTCTGACATGAACTCTGTACACGAAACTCTGCTTTTCCACACAGAAGTTCGTTGGCTTTCCAAATGAAACATGCTGTGGAGGCTGTACGAACTAAGAGAGGAAGTACAAATATTCTTAACCAACAAGGAAAACAAAGAGTTGCTAGATCAGTTCTGCGAGCCCGAATATAAGGTACGTTTTGCTTATTTGGTCGACTTTTTTGCGCAAATAAATAAATTGAACCTTCAACTGCAAGGGTCAGGAAATTTGAAGTTGCAAGGCATGAGCAACATATTTGCATATGAAGATAAAATCAGGGCATTTATTGCTAAAATCGAGCTATGGATCAATAAGGTCGAAAGAAAAAACTTTTCTGCATTTGATACGCTCAACCAAATTATTGACGGACTAGGTGCAGATATTAAAGAAGAAATTCAGAAGAACATGATGATCCATTTGACTAATTTAAAAAGTGAATTCAATCGCTATTTTCCTGACTGTGAGGACAAAAGTATTCAGAAACTGATCCGGAATCCTTTCATTGTCAACGTTTCCGAAGTCTCTGATGAAATCCAAGAAGAAGTGATTGAAATGCAACACGACACGAACTTAAAAGATACATTCGAATCAGGAATAAATCTTGAAGATTATTGGAGCCAAACAGCAATTTCTTTTCCAAAGCTTCGAGACATTGCTATACGTTACCTAACTTTATTTTCATCGACGTATCAATGCGAGCAGGGATTTTTTTTTTAATTACTGTATTCCAAAATTAGTGATTAAATTAGCTCGTATTTACATATTTAATCATTAGTTATTCATTAATTTTCATTCTTAACGGCAGTCAGTTAAGTTGTATTTTAGTTCAGGAATATTAGAAACAAAATTTCTTTTGATTTCATCTGGAATCTTTAATCACTATTTACATTTTTTAATATATTTTTGAGTTGCAACATCCTAGAGACATACATGGTGTTAAATTGATTGTGACTATTAAATTATATGCAGTTGAAACTATGACTTTTGATGGCCATAGCAATGGAGTGCCGTGTTTTGTAGTGTTGTAGTCCATGGTTTATTAATTGGTGTTTGTGATGGAACGAATACAAAAATATATGGTTTTCAAGTTTTAAATGACAAATATGCTGTGTTTTAAATTGTTTGCTCTATTTTGCTGTTACTGTTTGGTGAGACAGTAGCGAAATAATTTATTTATTTATTTATTTATTTATTTATTTATTTATTTATTTATTTATTTATTTATTTATTTATTTGTAATTGTAACATGCCAACTAACAGGACAAAGCCTTTAATGGTAGGCACACAATTAGACACAAATACACTCACAATAATAAACATAAATGAAAAACACAAAACAATACAAATAATACAATATAAAAACAAAACACACACATAACAAAGACAATAAAACAAAATTCAAATGTTACAATTTAGACAACACAGAACTAAAACATGCATGATCATTAAGAACTAAGGAAAATAATTAATGTCTTTATCAAATTTATTAAAATAGGTTATTAGCCTAAAGATAAGATCATTATTTCTGTTAACTGTACATAAAGTGGTAGTTAAACGACTATTAAAAGGAGGTACTCTTAAACCGGTGTTGTCAAGTATATATTTACAGTTCAATTTGTTAGTATAACAGTTTTTAATGAAAATAGAGTCAAGTAATAAACTTTGAATACTTGTTGCATGATAATAAAGTGTCACTAAAACATTAAAAAAAACTATTTATTTAGCACAAATGGCTTAATCTCAACAGGCAACGTAGGTATATGACAAACTCAAGAGGAATGCTATTTCAAATATTCGTAAGCAAACAAAAATATTCATTATTTTGAAGTGTTAGAATTAGAGGTAGAATCAAATACGAATAGTTTATTATTCATATTCATATTGGGAAATTTGAATATTTTTAACTGCCTTCTTAATTTAATTAAAAAATTGGTAGCGCAATATGCTGAACAAACGTTAAGCAGCTTTAATTCATAGTATTAAACCCAAATTAACTACATTTTTGGGGTTTGGTTATTTTATTAAGTTATCTCAGATTGTATATAACTTGGCTGCATCACAGAGACGTTGCAATATCATGAAGTATCGTCACAAAAACTAGTGTAGAAAATGATGCCAGAAACTCATCACATGTGCTACGTTTAACATTTAGGCGATTACCAAGTATCTGCAGTTTTCCCGCTGAAGCAAAATGCAAGAAAGTGCAGCCTGTTCTATATTCATCCAATTGGCCAATCATACACCTTTGTCTGTGACGTCAGTCCGTGGAAAAGATGGTGGACATGTTGTGTTTGTGTATTAAGTTAAGTGCTGATAAGTCTAAAGTGACAAACATAAATTTAAATAATTTAATTATACATGCACATGCATCCTGCACAAATAGCAAAGTATGAATATAAAAAGTGATTCAGATCATTGAAAGTCTACAAGACAGGGTTGTGTCTAGACACCTGCGAGTACTCGAAATTCGAGTTTCGAGTCGAGTTTTTTAGTAATACTCGAACTCGAGCTCGTGGCTTTTCATCAACTCGAAATTCGAGGGAGCTTTTCTTGCACTGTAGCTATAAAAAAAAAAGACTCTCATCATATCGGAATAAAAGTCTTACAACACTATTATCCTTTACTTTATAATGTAACATGAAAGACCGTATACATGAACACATCATTTTTACGTACCCGGGATTTACGAATTTCCGTGATTAATTTTTTTTACTTCTATAATTTTCCGCATAGCATTAATGTATCACTTTCCTGCTTTATGCGGAAGTATTTCCCGCTTTATGCGGAAACATTTCCCGCATTTTACTGTAAAAAGCGTTTAAATTGTCCGGGGTCTCATCATTTACGCCATTAAATGTGTGATATAAAGTCCCGTTTAAAATATTTATGAAAGTTCCTGCCAGTAATGGCGCACGTAAATATAAATATGAAGAAAAGACAAATGAACAACAACTTACGAAGAAATATGGATGATGTACCATAACTACAGTACAATTCCAATTGTTATCTTAAGATAATTACCATAAAAAGAACTAAAGATTCTTTGTAGATACCATAACTACTGCAGAAGCATGATAGTTACCACATTTGCACTATAGTTGCCGTAATAACCGAGATGTGTATTTACCGTGATGTTAATGTATTTATTTAGGACATATTAAAATTAAAGAACATTATTGAAAAAAAAAAGGATGTTAAATCTTGATATGTACGGTTGGCACATGTTGCTAAGAAATAATGTGATCTGAAAGAATGCAGTACTACTACGAAAAGTGAAAAGGGTACTCGTGGATTTTTAGGTTATGGCAGTCTCTTTCGTTTTTCAGTAATATCGGCCGAAAATTAACAAGAGTATTGGAAGTTGGCAGAAATGCCGATTCAACTAAATATTGGCAAAATCGGCTTCTTCAGTACAGCTCTACATTTGATGACATGAGTAAACATATTTCAGACTACAGGACATTGAAAAAGACGGTAAATATGTATTGTACGGATTAGCGCCAAAAAAAATCGTACAAATATGAAATAACTTTCATTATGTGCTCTTTTACGTCCTCTTTTCAAAACCGCCTGCGGAGATTAAAAATTCCAATTACTTTTGGAGATATCGCCGTTCTTATTTTGCAATACAAGCCCTATGTAATCATTCAACAGACGCCATTTTATATTTTGCCGTGTGTGCGTGAATGCCTAAATAAATGAAATTTTCCATTAGGTAAGGTTAGTACTTCAAAATAAACGGAAATTAAAAATAATATCAATTAATTTTACTTGTATAGTTTTAAGTATTTATAATGTAACTGACCTGACCTAACAAAAAGGGTTCGAAGGTAGATTAGGTCAGGTCAGCTACAGTATAAATACTTTGAAACTGAACGGACATTAAAAATAATAAAAATTAATTTTAAAGGTTGTTTAGTTTTAAAGTATTTATAATGTAGCTGACCTGACCTAACAAACCGGGAAAAAGGATGAACAGTAGGAACTCACGTAATTTTCTTTTTACGTGATGTAGTCGTTCAACTACGTCGCGAAAGAAAAAAAAATCATACTTGTAAACAAGCAACAATGGTGAACGCGGGAAGCCTACGATTCACTCATCCTTCTGGACATACCCGAATACTCACGCACGTTGGCAAGCCTTCTTTCAACAGACGAGAGGCAAACGCCCGATCGTGCATCTTCGGTTTTTTTTTATTTTTTTTATTGTAAATAAATATGCAACTCATGAAAACTAATGGTCAATTAGGTTATGTTAGCTACATTATAAATACTTCAAAACATTGTGGATGGTTGATTTGGTTAGGATAGCTACATTAAAAATACTGTGAAATCATGTAAACGGTTTCCTAGCGCTGGATAGCTACATATTAAAAAGTTATTTGCTAAGCAACCACAAAATGATTTTACAGTTTTTTTAATGTAGCTATACTTACCTTATATAACCAACCATCCACAGTGTTTTAAAGTATTTTTAAATTAATTACTTCTTGCTAATTTTAAGAAAAGAAGGCTTGCCAACGTAAGTATTCGGGTATGTCCAGAAGGATGTGTGAATCGTATGCTTCCCGCTGAAACTCCGCATCAGTGCACAGCATGAAAATTAAAAAATTCCATATCTCCTAAAGTATTTGGAATTTCTGATCTCCGCCGGGTTTAATGAAAAGAGGAAGTTAAAGAGCACAGAATAAAGGTATTTTCGGATTTTTAAAAGTTTTTTTTTAAAAAATCGCCAAAAAATGAATATTAAAAAATTCGATATCTCCAAAAGTAATTGGAATTTTTTACCTCCGCAGGCGGTTCTGAAAAGAGGACGTAAGATAGCATATAATGAAAGTTATTTCATATTTGTACGATTTTTTTTGGCGCTAATCCGTACAATACATATTTACCCTTCTATTTTTATTACTTTAAATTGATTAAACTTAATGACAAGTTACAGATATTTGACACTAATTTTGAGGTTAAACAATTTGGTAAATATGTAGAGTAACGGTATATGCGAAAAAAAATGCTAATATTCCGAAAATACTTATATTCTATGCTCTTTCACTTCCTCTTTTCAAATCAACCGACGGAGATAAGAAATTCCAAATACTTTAGGAGATATCCAACTTTTTAATTTTGAACATGTAGAGTAGCGGTATTTGCGAAAAAAAATGCTAAAAATCCGAAATTACTTTTATTATATGCTCTTTCACTTCCTCTTTTTATTAAAACCGGCGGAGATAAGAAATTCCAAATACTTTAGGAGATATAGAATTTTTTAATTTTGCAATACAACACCTGTACAACCATTAGACCGACGCCATTTTTGTTATTTTGTCGTGTGTTCGTGAATGCGTAATAAATAAAATGGTCGATTAGGTCAGGTCAGTTACATTATTAATACTTTCAAACTAAGCGGACATAAAAAATAATGTGAATTAATTTCAATGGTTCTTTAGTTTTAAAGTATTTATAATGTAACTGACCTGACCTAACAAACCCGGACAAATGATGAACATTAACAACTCACGTAAAATATTTTTGTTACTTATTACTTGCGCAACAATATCCAAATAAAAAATAAGACTTTAAAATTAGAAATGTTAAAGACCCACCTAAGTTGGAGGCAGGTACATTTCCTTGGCCATTAGAAGGAAACGATGTAGTCGTTCACCTACGTCACGATACCTACGACGGAACATTAATAAATAAATAAATAATCACGTATTGGTTCATTTGAATACTGGCCAATCACGGAACTGTCACGTGACAAAATTGTCCAATAAGAAACATAATAGATACTCGTAAACCAGAAACAATGTTGATCGCCTCATGAATACCCAGGTATTGCAATGAAAATTAAAAAATTTGATATTCCTAAAGTATTTGGAATTTCTTATCTCCGCCGGTTGATTTGAAAAGAGGAAGTGAAAGAGCATAGAATAAAAGTATTTTCGGAATTTTAGCATTTTTTTTTTTTACGCATATACCGCGACTCTACATATTTACCAAGAATTTTACTAAAGCATTCCAGCCAAGCAGGTTGCCAGCGAGAGACGCTTCTCTTCTGCTGTAAACACCATCTCCAATCGTAGAGCTAATTTAACTCCTGAACGTGCAGAACAAATTATTTTTCTGCATGATAGATTGAAGAACAGAATTTAATACTCTATGACAATCTCTCTCAGAATTTTTGTGCCGAAAAGTGGAAATGTTGAAACAATGTGAATGTACTTTTCAAACAACATGATTTTTGGTGCTCAGTTAGTTGAAGCTCAGTAAGGACTCCAGAAAAATTGACAAGGATGAAATTATTCCAAAGATATGTTACATTTACACAAACATATACGTACTTGTAAACTGTGGTTATGTTAGTTGGATGATATCAGTTACTAATGAACCAATGGAAACAGGTTAGATTCAATGGAAAACTTGTTTTTTTTTCTAGCAGTGCAAATTATAAAAGCACTCTGTAAATAGTTACCCAAAATTAATAAGCCCACTTCATTTTCATACTTTATTCAAACATTATACCTACTAAGTTTAAGGTAAAAATTATTTCCCAAAAGTGTAACTGTATCACAAAAGCTCAAGCTTCGAGAACTTTCAAGTAGGCTCGCTCGAGCTTGGCTCAAAGTAAAATTCTTAGGCTCACAGATCTCTAATGTAGGTCTATCTATTTAGTAGGCTAACAATGATAATGGTTTCTTTTTTTATTTCCATATTTTTCTCAAAAGTTCTCACATTTTATTACTCCATCACAGTAAATTTATGTGCAATAAACTTAAAAAAAAACTCGAACTCGACTCGATACTCGCGAGTATTTTAGCAAACTTGCTCGAGCTCGACTCGAAGTGAAAATCTTCTGCTCGCAGACGCCTAGTTGTGTCTGATTGTAAAAAGATAAATTTTGTACAAAAATTTTCTAAACGTACATAATATTTGTTGTAATTATGTAGCATTTTATAATGGAAAAAAATTTATATCTTTAATTAGATAAAATAGCATGTATGTTAGAAAATGGTAAAAAAAAAAGCATTCAAAGTGTAAATTACCAAAAAAATGGCATCTAAAACAAAATACTAATTCTTCCACCCCCTAGTAATTGATATAAAATTATTTTCCTAGATTGTGAGAAACAAAATATTAAATTAAATATCATTCATACATCATCAGCTTTTATTCAATACTAATAATTGTAAGATATAAATATTTAAGAAAAAAATAAATCATTTTGACATTTTAAAATTATTTTTTAATATTTTGATGCTTAAATTTATCCAAACATTTTGGTTAGGTTTGAAATGATTTACTTGCTGTTCAAGGGATGACACCTGATGAAACTGTAGTAATTGAATGTGTTTTGGTATCGATACAACTGTTACGGCAGTGTTTTTCCTGTGTACATGGGCAGAAGTTCAACAATCCGTCCAACCTGACTGGCTATCCACAGCCCAGCCCCTGCAACGGGGGCGTGGTGCTAATGGGTGACCCATTGGAAGAGAAGCTGGTCCCCGGTGCGACCTTGCTGGTGACATCCGGGGATGTCGCCCACCACGTCACGGCCAAGCGACTGAAGATAAGCTAACAGCTACAGTATTAACTACCCCCCGTGTAGTGCACTTGTCATGTCGTTGGTTATTAGTTGGTCGTTGTGTTTCAGCTCCCACAATACCTGTGTTTTCTTCTCGTAACATCATTCTCCTCATTTGTTTGTCCTGTTTTGCATGATGCTTTAATGTTTGTTTTTTTTTGCACGGGGAGCATGTACATAGGAGAGTTGAGACACTACTGTGTGTTTCAGCATTCATGCCATATATTGTTTCCCTATAAAATGAGAAGAGTGGCTTTTGAAAGATGATTTTTCTATTGTGGTTATTTGTGGAAAGGTGTGGTGACAACATACTGTAATGGTACTACCTCCGTACGTTATGGCAAGGGTCATTTTGTAGTCCTTATTTCTGAAAGGCATATAGTGTGCTGAGTTACTGATAACAATCTGTTATTAAAAAACAAATAGTAGGAGTGCCAAAAGAGCTTTGTAAAGGAGTATTAAAAAATTGTGTACGTACCCTTTTTCTGCCTTGAAAGTGTGGTGTTTTAAGCTGTGGTATTCTAAAGAAAAGCTTGCTTATTGGTTTAAAGTTGTGCCATTCAATTGTATTTTGATGTTCTCTAGTGGCTTCTTTACTATTCTAATGAGGAAACAATAAGGAAATTTACTCTTTGGAGTTGAGTCAGACAGTTTGTGGTGCTGGACCGTCCGTTGCTCACTTGTGTACCTGCTCAGAGCACTGTATAAGAATCAATGGAATTCTAATTTTTATTTTAGGTACTTATTTATTTCAGTTTGTGAACAATGCATTCCTTTTTTATATGTTATATGTATATTCCATGGCATCTGTAAAAATTTGTATGTGCAATTGTAAAGAATAATTTTTCTGGTTTAAATCAATGCCAATCATCCATAATCAAGCCATACTTTTTTTGTAAGTTTTAGTAGTTTTTGCTATTGATATTCTACATTGATATTACCATGCTTGTTTGATTAGGAACTGTAAATTTTTCACTGAATGCACTTTGCTGTATGTATCATTTGGTTTTAAAGCCAGCTTTGGTTTTTTTAGTCTGATGCAATGGTAATGAGTCTTTACTGTGGCAATATTGCCACATTAACATTAAATTAAAATGAAATAAACAAACAATTTGGTAGCCAGTTTACATTTGTTGGGAGTGAGTTTTGACAGTTTAAGGTTCACAACCCTTAAAAATATAATTTAGACGTATGCAAAGACCCAGAAATTTCTTAAGTAGCAAGTCTTAAATTCTTGGGTGACAGACACCAAAATTCTTGGGTAAATTGAAAAATTCTTAGTAAAGATTAAATTTATTTTGAAGAAAAAAATATGCATGCCAAACATAATGGACAGGAGGGAAGGAAAAGTACGTGTCCTTTGCTCCTTAAGGCATAGTCTGTTATGGTTTGTGGCGTGGAATTCTTCTCTCCATTACATTAATATATCAATGTGCTGAGCCACCACTCAATACAACCACTCTGGAAGATGCCTAAGTACCAACTAACATGGCGACCTACGACTCCTGCTTCTTGCCCATGGGGAAGAAACAGCACTAACGCCATTTACCACCAATCACAAAGCAGCTTACAATTATGACCAATGACAGACCACATTTTAGTATGAAAATGGACTATGATTCTTTGACTTTGATTACAAGACACATCACGTGTTTTTTCCCTCGCGCCAAATACACCTGCCTCACATTAATGCTTATATAACTGGCAAAACTATTGCATCAGCATGCATTCACTCAAAGAACCACAACAATTAAAACAAAATAAAATCATGAAAACACATAAAAACATAAAGCAGGTAAAAATACATTCAAATGATATTTTCACAATTAAGTTGGGAAGGGCAGTAACTTGAGTTCTTACATTACCACTCCAACTTATCAGTGAAAAGACTTAGCACTTAATTGAGAGGTTTTAATAAAAAAAAATAATGAAAAAGAGATAAAAATGTATCATTACTACTGCAAAAACATTATAAGAATTAAGTGCACATAGTAGTACACTCAATCAAACTTTGCATATATAACTTTAAAACTTCTATTCTTGGCCACTCAGGAAAACAATCCAAAACAGTCATTTTACACATCTAAATTTCAACTTGTCATGGGCTCTGCAAAAAAAAACCTTAGACATAACTCTTATTTCCACTTTAATAAGCTATTACACGTCTTTTTTTTCCCAATTAATTATCTACAATACCTTATACCAGCAAAAAAAAATGATACCCATTTCATCAGTGGTCAATACAACTCATTTCAAAACCTTCCTCCTTATAAGCTTCAAACTGGACCTCGCTGATCGATAAAGAACATTATTACCTCATTAACTTCGTCAACTGCCAGTGGTGGTTTCACCAGCAGGCTGAGTAGGCTTGAGCCTAGGGCGACAGTGGGGTTTTTTTTTTTTTTGTTTTTTTTTTTTCCCATAGAAATCAAAAAGATTTCTGCATGGCGATTTTCTGTTTTCTGATGTTTTACAGATTGAAGTCTGCTACAAATTTTGTCGATGTATGTTCTGGGAATCCGTGTAGCAAACTTCCGTATTCTAGAGAGAGTAAAATAGCTAGTTCGCCGCCCCCCAACCAGTAATCGGAAAAGTTAAACGCTTTAGCTCTTTTGTGCATAGAGTCGGAATTAATGAACAAGATTACTTACGACAGTATTATCAATCATTTTGCCAACAAAAAATCGCGCACCGAACTTTTAAAACTTGACTGAGTTGATTAATTTTAACTGCTTGTAAGCGCAATAAATATTATTTATTCGCGTTTACCAAATGTACATTATTGTATAAGTAGCATGCATTACCCCGCCTTATTAATAGTACATGATTGAGCTTTGATTAGCTCAGAAATATACCCAAAAATTATTTTAGGTGCAATTTTAACGAAATTGTTGGATTAAAAAAATTATCTAGGACATGAAAATTGTAGAGGCAAGGGCGGCAAAAACTTTACAGCCTATACCTTAAAAAAATTTTAATCCGCCACTGTCAACTGCTTCTCAAAACTCATGAACTAATGAAGGGGGAGGGGGAGTATGGCCAAGGAGAAAGGATCCAAACACCTTTAAAAAAAAACATTAGCCGCACTGCTAGAAACAACCATTTAAAATTACACTCCTTGTCCCCAACTGCCTCACCATTGTACAAATACAATAAAAACCTCTCCACTTTGACTATCCACTCTCAAAACTTAAATATGTAACACCTATGTGCCTTTTTCGGTATCGGACTCAACACTATGGTCAAAATCTCTAGAAATTTTGCTTTAATTCTAAAAGCAACTCAACTGTTACTAACTACTTTGGCATACCAACTTCTAAAATGTTAACAGTTAACATCCTAACAGAATCCTTTAACTCTTCCGTTTTACTCAAACTTAACCTTGTGACCTTTACATAAACAAAAATTTAAATACTTTACCCAATTTCAATGGCCTATGTCCATCAAAACATTTTTTTTTCCCTAAATAACTCATGCACTTTACTTCTCTTATTTTAAATACTGTGGTAAAATATCTTCAATTATTACAAATAATTTTCTTCACGCTTCTTCATTGATCATGTCATATGGCTGGCAGGGTGATTTCATAAAAGGAAATTCACGTGATGTCTGGGCAAGCCAAGCCACAGGAGTAAAGCTATCACATGTTAGTTAAGTTTAAAGGTGGAACTGACAAACATAGGGCTCACACTGATGGAGATGGTGAACATGCATGGGCCAGTGGACCTGATGTTATGTCTGGCTTTCTCTTCGGGATGATGTGAATTCGCAGTGTTTGTGACCTCACTCTGAAGCAGAAAAGACTCAAACTCTACAATATTAAAGATTTAAATTCTGTACTATCCTGTTAGTCCTTAAAAACACAATAAATGTTATACATATTGAACTTTCCTAAGGCAAATTAAAATCCTTTGAACTACATATTTGCATACCTGACTATTTTGATACAAATTTGTTAAACAGGCAACACACAGACCAGAATCGGTAAAGAACGTTTAATCATAGTTGTATGGAATTTCATTGTACGTATGGACAAATAACAGACTCGAGGCATTTGGTTTATAGAAACTAACTGAACAAAATAACACACAAGAAGTATCCGTGGAAGGTTACTCATTCAAATACTCTGAACAAGCCATGATGGCCAATGATCTCCTTTATTAACGACTGCCCACTCATGCTGTCTTGTGGACAGTGGCAAATAGCCTTGAGCCCTTAGGCTCTTATGTTTGTATAGTGGTCAGCGGGGAGGCTACGTGTGTCTAACTGGAAGCAAGCTTCCCTTATTCCTCAAGTCTATAATTGGATGTGGCGTACGCACAACACGGTACACGAATCATGCCATCCCCTTTTCCGCGCGGCACCTTTGTGATCTGACATCATCGAGCGATTGGACCTTATTACAGAGCGGCTCTCTAACCAACTGGACCTCTTGCGAGACTTGGAGTTGTTTTTATGCTGTGTAGGAGCTCCCACTCCTTTACCCAACTTCCGCCTGGTCCGGGCCCAATCCTGACAGAGTTCTAGTATGACGACTTTGCAGGAACCGGCAGAGCCTGTCTCACCACTGCTTCCTGTTACTCGAACATCTCAGTTTTCTACGACTAGCCGTCTCTGTGAGCACCATCGCTTCTTTTCGGGAATCAACCTTAGGGTTTTTTAGAATCAACTGCAATCTTTCAGATGAAGAATAACTAGTCTAATCAGATATGTAAATGACATCGCTAATCCCATTATCATCTTCTGGAAAAATTATTTTTAGATCTATTTACTTGTCATTTTAATATCACACAAATGTTAAAAATTGCAGAGATAAAACTACAATAATCACAGCTCTTTCTGATGAGCTTAACACAATATGAATTAATCCTTAACTATTCCTTATTAACAGTACTGCATATATGAATAGTAACTGATAATAATTTTTATTAAGAACGTATAAACAATAATTTACATTATTTAGAATTTACAAAGCTGATTAATTTTTCTTGTAGAAGTATGTTTTCCTCTCTTATTTCTTCCCTTCCTTCATCTACTCTTGGTGTTTGAGGGTGGTTTGCTTTAAGTTCAGTGCATATGTGTGTATTGGGGCTGTCTTAACATTTCTGCATAGAGATTGCTTCCGCCTACATCTCCTTAAAGCGTCCAGGATTGCTATCCTGTAACACTGGTAGATCTTATACGTACCACATAACACCATTGCTGCCATGGCAATTATTTGGAAGATGATGAAGATAATGGTGGCACACTGACTAAAATTGCTTTAGCAGTCACTCGCTACATGACCAACACTACTACACTTAAAGCAACGAACGCATCACTGTTCTACAATCTACTTGAAGTGGCCTGTCTTCCCGCAAGCAAAGCACTACACGTCATCCGTAGGGCCTCTATCCCTCCTATTTTTATCTCGACTTGCCCCAGGGGTTGGCTTGTTCGAAGCTAGAAGGGCTCTTGACAACACAAACTGCTGGATGCTTCTCATCCTTTTTAGAAACTAGGCCAGAATATTTTCCTCGAGAACCTTCACTAGAACTTTCTCCTCGCCAGTGGGACTATGAGCAATTGTTCCTCTGCCAACAAGTCAAAGTCTAGTAAGCATAATCCCTCAACTTTTATTTATTTATTTTTTTAATGACTGTAGGCATTGTTCGTCTGTAATTTTTGCTATTTCCTACTTTTTTCCTGTGAAGTCCAGCAGATTTTTAATACTTGTGGCAGAAATGTGAAAACTAGAGATGTTATGCAGTTATAGTACCTCAAGTTAGGCGGCCTCCTTATGTTTAGCGCCAGTGAGTAGCAATGAGTAAGAAGTCTTTCTAGATTTGGTACAGGATGTAGTGATTAGTAGGTACCCTCTTTTATCGCATAATCGTCGCACCCATATTTTAGGCCGTCAAATTTGGGATAAAAAAACTTTTCGTGTTTTTGGTCCCGCTAGTAGATGCCGAGCACTTTGTGTAGGTATGTTTTCCGTATAAAACGGTGTATTTTAAAGTAGAAATCTAATATTTATTCGGTCATTACCGCTTATTTATTTAATTAAACGGAAATTCGGTGTTGTCTGACGTGTAAATTTTCTTTTAAAGATGTTTTTAAACGTTATTTCCTTTATCTAATTGTCTGCGTTGCCGCCGTGTACCGCTTATAAAAATGTAGCCAGCACTTCATTCATGTTTGGTTATGTTGCTTTCCGTATAGAGCACGCGCACGTAGTCGAATATCGATATCTCGCCGATTGGATGCAACGCGTGCTCTCTGTCAGGTGCCGAGTTAGCTACATTTGATAGCCCGCATTCTTTCGTGGCAAGTGTGTACTACGACATGTCAGTTCACGTTAGATTCAAGTGGCTTGCGTTCGCGTTAAAGAGTTTTGGTTTTTCTATTTAAAGTTGAAGAAAGGTTTTTGTTTAATGAATTATTAATATAGATTGTTTGGCATGCTCTTGTATACTCCACCTTTTTTTAAATAAACGTACTTTCCATGAACAGGTTTTGTTTTTATGAATAACATTACCTAACAAAAAAAAATTTTCCCTGCATAATCATCGCACCCCTACTTTTCAATCTGGATTTTAGAATAAAGTGTGCAACTATTATGCGAGAAAACACGGTAATCTTCTGCAGGCCATAGAGAAGCTGTAACTGGCGGTTTTCGGTACCTGTGTAGTTATTGTCAGCCCTAAGTACATGCTTGTATGCATAAGCTGCCAGGGCGAGTGTAGCACAACAGGCTATCACAAATATATTTCTTATAGTCAAGTGTTTATGATTAGTGCTTCTTACACCTGAGAGTTTCTTAAGTTCTCTGGATCTGTGGAAATTTTTGTAACTTTGTTGTGCTAGAATATCTTTTTCAGTCAACTTTAACCATGTTAGTTAAATAAAACTCAATGTTATTAGTTTTTGTGTTTTAGTTTTTATGCAAACAGCTACAGGCAACTTGTAATTTTTCCATCTCAAATCTTTTTTGTAATAAAATAATTTTTGAATTTTCCAGACAAATTTTCAGAAGTTTTTGAACCATATGGCTTTTTAAGATCATGAGTACCAAAATAAATTATGCTGTATATTTGCTTTTGAGTCGTGTAGTAGATAAACTAGCTGTAATATATACAGTAATTTCAAATATACATAGTTAAAAAGTTTAAAACAATTTATTGGCACTATATAACATTTAATTATTTTTATTATAATGAAATTAATTGTTTCAAATATCATAAATATTTATTTAATGGTTTCAAGTTTTATCGGTATGACATTTGATATAATTCTTATTCTGTTAAATTATTAATCATGTATATTTTATTTATTGTGGATTACACATTTTGAAGTTATGATACATATGTAAAATAAGCATTTGTCTTACTAAGTTGAAATGTTTTATTTTGTTGTAGCATTATTTTGTACTTAAATAAAGCTAATTTTTGTTTAACTGTTTTTTTTTGTTATAATTCATTTTTGTTTTTAATTATAGTTTCCAGTTCTTTATTCTGTAATGAGATTTCATTTTATGGTTTTAAATTTTTTTTTTTTTCAGATTCCATATTGGTATGGTTTAAATAAGTTCTGACTTTCTTGTTAAAAATTTTCAGGCGAAATAAGTGATCATGGTATTAAGGAATGTCACATTTCAAATTATGTTTCGTCTTAATTTCAGCTACCTAATTTTCATTACAATTCTGATCCACCCTTAACGTTCAGTATTCCAGCAGACAGGGGAAATAGTAAAAACCAGAAAAACTCAAGGAATGGAAAATGTCTATTAAAATCCTGGAAAACACACAAAGATCAACAAAACGGTGGTTGCAAAATGGTATCAGTAATTTTATATGTGGGTAGTATCTATATATGTATATTGATCATAAATTAGTTTGTCATGACTCACGAGTAATTTTTATCACTTACATTTATTAAATTAAGAGATAAAAACAACTTGTATTAATTGGAGGAACAATCAAATTTGATTAAACATAACAGACTGAAAATGTCGGTAATGTATAAAAAAGTGAATGATTCAAATGTGCTTTCTAATACATTGACTGATTAAATACAATGGAGAGGAAGGGAGATGTTAGAAATGTTAGGGAAAAGTCAGGGAAATTGGCTGAAGGGAGAGAGTGGGAACTCTGTCATAGCTTGGATTTTGCAAGTCTTATATGTCATAGAAAAGTCTTTTCAGTATTATTTAATAATAAGGAATCCACAAAAATTGAAAGATTTAATGGTCCTTGGGCCTTGGGCATCATTCTCATTTGGCTCTCTGGTGTGGTTCCTAACACCTCGGTATGAATGAAATTATTTTAGCACTTATACGGTACCAAGGGGTTCGGAAACCACAGTAATCATAGAGGTTCCATTACGATAAGCCTCTATGCAGAACCGTGTGATGTGAAATCCTATGAAAACATTTTTCATGCAGTTACGGATTTTAAAGCCCAAAATTGACTTTGAAAGAAGCTAGTTGTTGTTGTTATAAACAGTCAAATATTGGTTTTACTGAAACTGTCTCCAAAAAATTGGTCTCTATGATCAGTTGTTTTATACAGACATATAAAAAAACATGAAATGTTTACTACAGGCATGAGGTTGTGTTTACTTTGTCAGGGGGAGTGGGAAGAAGCAGTTTTGTTGAATAGCTATGTTCCTATGTTATGTTGGTTTTGCATCGACTGGAGTGGTCACTGTGCATGTGGTATATGCATTATCTTGTTGAACACAAAGCAGAATCCAGCTCTGTAAAGGAAACTGAACCAGCAACCAGCAAAGTATAAATTGTGCAACATATGAATGTATCAGGATTATTTAGTTTGCAATTTGCTAACAGCAATAAATTTTCATGAATTTTTTACTTTCCTCATTTATTAAACTAATTTTTTTTTCTAGTTTGTTTTATTTCTTCACATCTGATTGTGTATTCAGAGTCAATAACACATTCTCAATGTTTGATTAGTGAGATATTGTAGACAAGCTTTACACAACCTTTTTTTTATCATGAGACACTAAATTGTTGCTGTAAACATTCCTAGAACCTAATGACTTTTTTTACACATAATTATTTTAATATATATTCTTCTTGGTTTCAAAGTTTGTTAATATAAATGAAATTATTTTATTCTATTGCAGAGTTTGATAATGGGTTAAAAATATACAGTACAGTAAGTATTATGATTAAAATAGTGCAAAATGTTTCTGTGACTCATATATATATGTATATATATATATATATGTATATATATGTATATGTATGTATGTATATATATGTATGTATATATATGTATGTATATATATGTATGTATATATATGTATATGTATGTATATGTATGTATATGTATGTATATGTATGTATATATATGTATGTGTATATATATATGTATATATGTATATATGTATATATATGTATATATATATATGTATGTATATATATGTATATATGTGTATGTATATATGTGTTGACAAGGTCGGGGGATTCGGTAGTATTTATAACGTACTTTTAGTGGGCGCCACCGTGTCTAGGGGGCACGGACCCGGCGAGAAGACTCTGTCTCAGGCGTGACGTAGCCCGTGTGGCGGCGTGACTCGTTTCCCCCTTTCGCAATTACCTTAACCACGCAGTGGGATCTCAGGGCGCCCCACACGCCGACAAACAACACTCGAAGCACGCAAACACAATGTCTCTATGAAAACGCCTTCCTCGGAGAGCCGGAACGGAGCGTCTCTCTTCAGCTGGCGACGGGAAGCGACTGCGCGAGCAATGGCCGCAGAGGTAGCGTGGGGAAGAGGGGGGGGTGGGGGTGATTGGCGCCAAGCGCCCTGAACAGTTACCCTGTCTCCCGTCGTGCCGCGGACGTGGTTAAAATGCATAAAAATTACAATAAATTTTAATATAAAAACATATGGCACTTGGGGAACAAAACAAAAGATTGCACAGTATTATTATATCTTGGGGAGCGAAGCACTGATTCTACAGCGCCCTCTTGCGGCGGCGCGCTATTTAAAACACGTCAGCCGGGAGGATTAACAGGAAGGGAGGGAGGTGGTGGCACATCGGGCTCAGATGGGCGTAGCCCTGGACGACGTCAATTGCCCCCTCCTAAAGTAGGCCGATGTGATGACATCTCCCGACCTTGAGTGGGCGTGGCATTGTTTACCTCGCGCTCCCTGTGGCAATGTTTACATTTCGCCAGCTGAGCAGCAGCTCCGTGCCCTTGGATGTCTCCTGGGTCGTAGGTTGTACCTTGGAGCGGGCTCGGGTGCTTCTCTCTCTCCTTCACCTGCCTCGGATTCTGCGGGTTCTTCCACGAAGACCCGAAAGTCTGAGTCCTCTATGGAATAGTGGAATGGCCACATCATCTCATGGCTGTCCGGCGACTCTGGTCGTTCGTCCGCTTCGTCTGGCGTCCATATCAGAGGCAAGGGCATACCATCTCCTCTCGTCGACAGTTCGTCTGTTTCCGCGAACCCGCGGAAGGGAGAGTCCTCTCCGTCTGTCTCTGTGAACAGCTGTCTTGTCAGGCCCGTTCTGCGTGGGGCTGGAACTGGCGACTCCACTTCCACTCCTGGAAACCCGTGGAATCCTGCGCCCTCGTTCTCCATAGGGGTTGATGTCGCAGCATTGGCGTGATGTTGGTCCTCGGTAACTGTGGGGGTCACGGGTTCGCTTCCCTCTCCCTCAGGGCCTCCTTCCCTGCCTCCGTGCGCGATTCGTACATCATCCCGATGGTACTTCGCGGCACGACCACTCGGAAGTGTGACTACGACCGCGGTGGGACCTGGTATGCGCAACACTGCTATGGGGCCGATCCACTTGGGTGCAAGCCCCGCACAGAAGTTTTTGTTTCCAGCTGAGAGTGGATGTAGACGCGCGTACACCATCTGCCCAGGTGTCAGTGGCGGCGGTGGTCGTGTGGTGACGGGTGTGTGTTGCGCCTGGTAGGCCGCCTGCCTGCGACGAGCCTCTTCATGCGTCATAGCGATGTTCCGCCCGCGCTCCTCTGGGGATTCTTCCCTGTCCTCCGCGCATCTCTCTTGCACCCGGTACTGGCCGGGCAGGGGTAGGTTACGTCCTTGCACGAGTGTGGCTGGAGATTCGCCGGTAACTGTGTTCACACGGCGCCGCAGGCAATAAGTGATTTCCGGGATGTGCGTGTCCCACAGGGTGTGGTCTTCAGCCAGCCGGAGTCTCAGCTGCGCCTTTATCTCCTGGTTGCGCCTCTCGGTGGGGTTAGCGCGGGGGTGGTACAATGGCGTGGTATGCGTCGTGACTCGCCACGCCTCGCATAGCTCCCTCCACTTCCGTCCCGAGAACTGTGACGCGTTATCCGTCAACACAACGCGTGGGTAGCCCCAGCGCGGGAAAAATTCTGTGTCCATGGTGCGTGCAATGGTGCCAGCGCGGCAGTTTGACAGCGGAAAGGCCTCGACCCAGCGCGTGAAGCAATCCGTCACAACCAACAGGAATCTCTTCCCGCATGCTGACCTTGGGTACGGCCCCATCAAATCCAGAGCGACCGTGTGAAATGGCTCGGATGGTCGCCGGGGTCTTTGTTGTTCTCGCCCATCGGCTCGCCGCACCTTTCGCCGTTGGCAGTGTCGGCATCCTCGCACGCCGTCCCTCACATACTTGTTAACCCCGGGCCAAAAGAAGAGGTCTCGTACTGCACGTACAGTCTGATCCGTACCCGGGTGTCCGGCTAGTCTGTTCACATGTAACATTGTGAATATTTCGCGTCGCGTCACTGCGGGTGCAAATGTCCGCCATGGTTGTTGAGTGCCTGCGGTGCGTGCCTGTAACAATCCCTCGAGCACACGGTACCCCTCGCACGCAGCCTCCCCGCACTGACGTATTAGCCCTTGCGTGTGTTCGTCTCTGCGTTGTGCCGCGCGCACGAATGCGTCTAGATCGTCTAGTTCCGCCCCTGGCGGTAGGGTGGGGGTATTGTTTACATCTGTGATCGCACACAGCGCCGCCGCCTGACTAAGTGTGTGTGGCCTAGGTGTCGGTGTGCCGCTCGTGGGTGGGAGGAGCTCGTCCCAGTCCGCGTCGTCCCGCGCCTCTACCGTGTCGTCTGGGTTACGCGACAGCTCGTCGGCCAGCTCGTTCTGTTTGCCAGCGACGTGTTCCACAGTAAAGTCGAGTGCTTGCAGGACCATAGCCCACCGCGTCAATTTTGACCGCCGCCCCTGCATAGTGGCAAGCCATTTCAGGCACTGGCTGTCTGTCCGCAGTATGAAATGCTGGCCCTCTAGGTGTGGCCTGTACCTCCTCAGGGCCCACACCACGCCCAAACACTCCCTCTCATTCACACTGTAGCGTTGCTCTACTGCCCCGAACTTGGCGCTCGCATACTCAATTATGCGAGGCTCGCCAGCATCTCCAAGCTGTAACAATATGGCTCCTATTCCCTGTTGGCTTGCGTCCGTTTGTACAATTATCTGCTTCCCTGGATCTAGTCGGGCCAGCAAGTGACATTGCCGGAAACGCTGTTTCAATTCCTCGAAAGCTGCTTGCATTTCCGTGGTCCACCGGTAGGACTTTTTTGGTGACAGCTGTTCCGTTAGTGGTGCGGCGATGACAGAGAACTCTGGTATGAACGCACGTAGCCAATTGGCCAGTCCGATGAACCGTTGCAGCTGCTTACGAGTGTTTGGGATAGGCTTGTTTACAATGACAGACAGTTGTTGTGACGTTGGCCGATTCCCCTCCGCATTCACGACCAGGCCCAAAAAATCTAGTTCCGTTGTACCTACGTGACATTTCTCGGGGTTACATGTAAGCCCGTGGGCGGCTAGTCGCTCTAGGATCAACGCGAGGTGGTGCGCGTGTTCGTTCCATGTCTGTGACCAAATGATAATGTCATCAAGATATGCGGCCGCGAACTTGCCCGCGTAGTCCCCTAATACACGCGTCATCATGTTCTGGAACGTGGCGGGTGCATCCTGCAATCCAAAGGGCATGGCGCAAAACTGAAACCGTCTGCCGTCCGGAGTCGTAAAAGCGGTTTTAGGGCGGTCCTCTGGGCGTATGGGTACTTGCCAGTAACCCGCTTTTAGATCTAATGAGGAAAAAATCTTTGCATTACCCAACCCCGCGATTGTATCTGCGATGTTCAACAGTGGAGGTGGTGCGTTTACTGTTACCTTGTTAATTGGTTTAAAATTAACGCAGAAACGTAAAGTGCCATCTTTTTTTTCTGCTAGTACGACCTGGAAGTTGTATGGGCTCTCGCTGGGCTCGATAATGCCATCTCGCAACATTTCCCTCACTTGATTCAGGATGGTCTGTTTCCCCGTGTGCCCGTAGCTGCCAGGAGGGATGAACATAGGGGTGTGGGGGTGAGTAGGAATAGAGTGCTCTGCGACCGTCGTACGTCTCAGCGGATCGGCAGTCGCGAACACGTCACTGCGGGGTACAATTACACTCTGGATAGCTGCCTGGTGCTCACGGGGCACCCCATGCTTGAAAGTAGCGAGACTGACCTGGTGTTTGGTTGGTGGCGGTGAGCGTCCGAGGCCATACACTGTACGGCGGCCCTGGTTGCCGACATGTACGCACCCATCGCGTACCTCGATCATGGCACCTTGGTCGTACAGCCACGGATGTCCCAGGATAACGTCGTCTCGGAGGTCGTCGACCACCAACGCCGTGGTGCTCGAACGTTGGTCGCGCACGTCCACGTGCAGCGTTACGACGCCCCTGGTGTGGCAGGCGTTCCCAGTGGTCGCCAGCTGGAGTTGGCCCGGCCAGGCCTCGAAGGGCGTCCCTTCGGCGAACTGCGATGACACACAGTTGTGGCTGGCGGCGGTGTCAATGAGGGCACTGACTGCCCGCCCGTTGACCACGACCGGGATGCGAAGTAGCACGCACTCCTCCACGCTCACGTGCCCCAGGCTTGGTCCAGCTGTTGTTGTTGTGATAGCCGGTTGCGCGGGGGGTGGCGGGCCGTGTTAGCGCGTCGCCCCCGGCTGCCCGTTTCCCGACGGATCGTTCCGTTGGGCTGCTGGTCGATATCGGTTGCGCACTGGGCAGTCCTCATGCCAGTGGAAGGTGCCACTCGGGCACGAGTGGCATTGCGGTGGCGGCCCCACGCCAATCTCGCGTCTACGCCACGCCGGTGGCGGGCGTTCTTGCCGACTGTTGTTGGCGGATGGGAAGTACGGCACCACAGCCGTTGCGTCAGCGGCTGTCACGGTCTCTGCTCGTACTGTCGATTTGGATGACCGTACCGACTTCAGGTCATACTCAACGGCGCGCGCGTGTTGCGTGAACTCCTCGGCCGTCTGGCGGGTTGCATGTCGTAGATGCGGGCGTAGCTCCGGACGCATCAGCTCGACGATGCGCTCCAACAATCCCTCCGGGCCGCTCGCCGGGAACAGCCGTCTATGTAGCCGGAGCTTCTTGACAATGAACGCCTCCGCCGATTCATTCAGACTCTGTTCCAGACAGTACAACTCCGTCCTGACCTTCATCTCCGCTTTCACGTCCGCGAACCGCGCCTCGAATCGCCGTGTGAACTCCGACCAGGGCATGTCGAATTCACTGACGATGCTCCACCACGTCTTCGCCTCCCCTCTTAGCGCGCCTCCCACGCGCTCTGCCCACTCCACGTCCGGCACGCCGTACCGATTCAGTCTCTCATGACACACTCGCACGAACTTCCCCGGGTCGTCACACGTCCGTCCAGAAAATTCGGGCAGCTCAATGTGACCCACAGGCGTAGGTCGCGCGCACGCATTTGTTGGCTCGACATAGACTCGCGTCCCCGTGGCGAACGCCGCCCCGCGTGTTGCGAACTTCACCTCTCGACATTCGGTGCAGTCGTACCAACTGTCGCGTGAAGAAGCCTGCTCGGTCTGGTCCATACACCGCACGTGTTTGAAGGCCCGGCAGTTTCGGCACCAAGCGTCCTTGCCCGCCTCTCCAGTACAGGTTGCCACAGTACACTTCAAACGTTCTATCCCGACTGAATTCATTCGCCCCGCAAAACCGTCCAGGCGTGGTTCGCAGCGTTCCAGACACACGCATGTGTCCATCCACGAGGCCGCCGTGACGCCCCCCACGTGCCTCGGACGTGCGCACGTGACGCAATACATACTGTTTATGTTAAACACGAGCTCTGGTTTAATTAAGCCCACTCCAGCTGCCGGTCGTCTATCGTCTGCCATGCTCGCATTAGTTCAACTCACATAAGCACTGCAACAAAATTATCGCTACCGGGATGCGGAATGCCTCTGCTGCGCCTGGATTCCTGGAAGCGCGCTAGTGGTCACTGGATCGGTCGCGACGGAGTACCGTTAGGCGCGCTGCACGGACAATGGCTGCTCGGCTCCGACGGAGTACCGTTAGGCGCGCTGCACGGACAATGGCTGCTCGGCTCCGACGGAGTACCGTTAGGCGCGCTGCACGGACAATGGTTGCTCGGCTCCGCGCACTCCGGTTAACAATCGCACAACTCCCGCGCATCCGGTCTTGGTGGTTAAGGCAGCTTTTTGTCACGCCCCACGCTCTTGGGAGCCAATTGACAAGGTCGGGGGATTCGGTAGTATTTATAACGTACTTTTAGTGGGCGCCACCGTGTCTAGGGGGCACGGACCCGGCGAGAAGACTCTGTCTCAGGCGTGACGTAGCCCGTGTGGCGGCGTGACTCGTTTCCCCCTTTCGCAATTACCTTAACCACGCAGTGGGATCTCAGGGCGCCCCACACGCCGACAAACAACACTCGAAGCACGCAAACACAATGTCTCTATGAAAACGCCTTCCTCGGAGAGCCGGAACGGAGCGTCTCTCTTCAGCTGGCGACGGGAAGCGACTGCGCGAGCAATGGCCGCAGAGGTAGCGTGGGGAAGAGGGGGGGGGGGGGGGTGTTTGGCGCCAAGCGCCCTGAACAGTTACCCTGTCTCCCGTCGTGCCGCGGACGTGGTTAAAATGCATAAAAATTACAATAAATTTTAATATAAAAACATATGGCACTTGGGGAACAAAACAAAAGATTGCACAGTATTATTATATCTTGGGGAGCGAAGCACTGATTCTACAGCGCCCTCTTGCGGCGGCGCGCTATTTAAAACACGTCAGCCGGGAGGATTAACAGGAAGGGAGGGAGGTGGTGGCACATCGGGCTCAGATGGGCGTAGCCCTGGACGACGTCAGTGTATATATATATGTGTATGTATATATATGTGTATATATATATATATATATATATATATGTATATATATGTATGTGTATATATATATATATGTATGTATATATATGTGTGTATATATGTATGTATATATATGTGTATATATATGTATATGTATATATGTGTATATGTATATATGTGTATATGTATATATATGTATGTATATATATGTATGTATATATGTGTATGTATATATATGTGTATGTATGTATATATATGTATATAGAGCATAATATTTTGTTTGGCAGCAAAACATTTCAGAGTTAGTGGTGAAAATTAATTAAAATATCTTTTTGGAGATACACCATTGCTAATTTTCACGGTGATTTGATGAAGAAACCACAAGAATGAACAACAAAGATTAATCCACAAACATGCAAAAGAAAAGCCAAAATCAGCCAAAGTTAAATTAATAGACAGCACAGAGCATTCACTGGAAGGAATTAGTCAGAAAAAAGGTCAAGGCTCAGGCGAACAGAGTGGGTTGACGACAAGAGAGTTGCAATAGAACAGAAAAAAAAAGGAATTTACTATAAAGCCTGGAAAAATTATGTAAATTCCTGAGTGATATTAATGCCATCACCCAAACTTAGATAAGATTTTTTTTTTCAGATGGTGTTTTAGTGTGATAAAAGGGCATATGCAGGTTCTGTTTGAACTAGTATTGTGAAGGAGGATTGTGGAGGCTGTATTGTCTGTATTTATTTAAGATAATTGCAAAATAGGGAAACTATTTTCAAAAAGTTGGTCACAAAAAAGTAACTGAAATTTTTCTAGAGATTTGTGTGAACACCCTGTAATACCCATTCAGAAAATGATGACCTTTTAGTACCTAGCAAGCGATACATAGATACATGCAACTCTGTCATTATGATGATTGATGTTTTTAGAACAGTTTAAATGTAGTGGGCCCGTGCTGAGTCGGCACAATTTGGTTGTGTAGGGCTCTGCCGACTATTCGGTTCTGCCAGTTCAGTATGAGCAAAGTGTTTCCATAAAACTATAGAGTCTGGATTGCTATACATTTGGCTGGCAGTGTACATTTGTTGAGAAACGTGTTGGTATCGCACTAAACATCAGTGGATTGTTGGGCAGATGAGAGAGAACCTCCGCTACCTAAAGTTTAGCAAACTGGTTTGAGTATTGTTGCTACTTCCCTTTTCCAGGCCGAGTACCCACAATTACCCGCACCCTTCCTGGAGTTTGCAACTATGTATTTTGTGTGACATGCAAAAAGTAACAATGTTACATTAATTTGTAAAGCCGCCCTTTACTTGACGGGTTCCACCCCCAGAACAGGATACAGACAAATATTCTCAAAAGGCAGAGTTTCTAAAATTAAGGAATCAGCTTTTTCAGCAACAAAGAAAACTCAAAAAAGCTAACTGCAAATTGAATAGCAAAATTTTTATGAAATATACCTTATACATACAAAAAATGCCATTAATTTGGAGAGAAGTTTATACACTTCTAGATTTTGTACCATTAAGTTACTACGCTTACATTTTAAGGATAAATATTAACATTTTTTAACATGCTAAAAAACCATGTTACAAAAATAATAAGTGGTCGCATAAAACCCTTCACGCTAACATAACATACCAACATATTAAGGAGCCATAAAAATATTAAATTAAGAGTCTTAACTGGGGTTATTTATTATTATTATTTTATTTTGTTTGCAATCTTAAAGTGTTCATAGTCCTTGTGCTGGAGTGTTAACACAGCAAGGAAATGACAAGAATTTCAAGACCTTGTAAAACATAACTAAATTCGTTTTCGATGTGAATCCAAGATGCGTAAGACCCGTGAACTCACTTTCACAGTATAGATGTGATCTCTCAAACACATACAAAGCTACTTCTAGGTGGGCACAGCTGATCACCGTATTTAAACTCTTTTGTTTTCCACAGACGAGCTTTAAAAACTCTTGGCAGGGATCTTAACAAAACTTACTTGCTTAGTCATTGGTCTGGAAAATACCTCCAAAGGGCATGCTAGTTGATTAGCGTGCTCCACATTGCTCGAAATCAAAGTGACACTGGCACTCACACTCCTTTCGCACAAGGCGTCTTGCACATCTTCTTGCGATGCATACGTAAATTCGAGACACCAAATCATTGCCCAAGAAATGCACACGTTCGACACCTTCCATTTAAGTTACTTGTGAGACACAGTCCACAAACTATTAAAGCCATAGAAGGTCCGTTGACAACGCAATAGGCTGCCCAAGGCACATCATGTCACGATTGGTGAACGATTCCTTCACATACACTCCACCACCCTAAATGACCGTGCTCTAGTCCGCGTGCAAGAAAGTAGTTCTGCACTTCCACTTGCCCAAGCAAAAATATAAATTTATAGTACCTAATCTGTAATCCTTATTATATAATCAATAAATATAAATAAAGCCTGCTTTAAACTACATACAATCAAATCTAAAATATTGAATGTGATTTATTGATAAAAAAAAATTACAAGACAGTTCTTTACTGATCTAAAAGCAAGTTCTGCCAACATAAGTGCAAAGTCTATCAATCATACCAACGTAATAATGACGCCCAGAAAAAAAATACTTTACTAAATTTGATTTTTTTTAAAGTAAAAAAAAAATTGTTAGTTTCAAAAAATAATTATAAACATTTACAACTTTTTTTAAGTAACAAGGTGTTACAGCTGGTAAGATTATGGGTGTGTAATTAAATCAACATGTTCAGCTTGTTTGAAAATATACATGTCCTTAGGTAAACAAGCATTTACTTATGTTAACTGTGGTATACTAAATGACTACTTGTAAAGCATTATAATACTATAATAAACCTAATTGGTTCAATTGTAAAATTCATATGTCTCTACTTAACAGAAGAGCACAGTGGACATTCTTTCATTTATTTCACTTGTAGAATTCTACCAAATATGTTTGTTTGACCTTCAAGTACCTATTTTTAAGTTTTTTTAATTGGTAAGTTTAGCAGATATATTCTTTTTCAACTACATATTTTAAATATTATCAAAATACACATTTGTTATTTTGCAAGTCGTCTGTCTCACTTGTTGCTAAGTAATTATTTCCAATTTTTAATTTTTTTTTATTCAAGCATACATACATCTGTGGTTATGGCAAGGAAAAATAAACTTTTCCTTGTCATTAATAACAAAAGTAAAATCCAGTGTAGTGAGAAGTATTTTGTATTTTACAAAGTTCTTCTATGACCTTAATAATGAATGCTATGGCTTGAAAAATCACTTTTATATTCTATAAAACTTTAGTCTAATCATACAAACATGAACATTGAAGAGCTTAAGCAGGAAGTAATCAGCTGATGGTAATTATACTGTATATACTCCTGTTGCTTTTGAACCTCTGGATGTTACGAGAAAAACATACAATAAGTAAAACCATTCTTCCTGTTGCATTTTGCTCAAGAATCCATCCATCCAAGAAAATAAATTTATTATTTTTATTGTTAAATCTAAATATGCATTACTGTGTGCAAGGAAGCTATTGTATTTTGGATTCACGTGTGATCCTAAAACCCAGTGCAATGCAGTTGTTTATTTTTGTCAGAAGTGTTTTGTAGTCTAGGCCCTTTCATAGGAGGGAATATGTGTGGATGTCATTAACAGTAACCCAGATTACATGCTGCTTGACGTAGCCTTAGAACTCACAACTCTGGGTTGTACTGATGTGTCATTCAACTTATGCTGTTAACTGCTGTTGATTTATGGGGTTGTAAAATTATGAACTGTTCCTAATTATTGAAAACTTAAGCATGTGAATGTAGTTGCAAATGTTTTAAGTCTTAGTGCTAAAAATTATCAGTTTTTTTTTTTTTTTTTTTTTTTTTTAAATTTGTCACAAACTTTTAAGTGCAGCCAGTACACTTAAGTACATTTTTAAAAATATTTGTATCAAGTATGACAATGTCGTAGAAAATGAATAATATCCTGTTTTAAAATAGCAAACTTTAAATTTAAGTTGCCAACTACAATTTTTCAAATAAGTTTGTAAATTTGTGATTTTGTCTCAGAAGACTGACTCCAGGCACTTTAATCAGAAATTTTAAACATTTGTTTATTTGCATTCAAATTAGTGGTACCATGATTTTATGTTTGTGGATTGAATCTTGCATTAGGGTGAAAAGGTTCTGTTGCAAAAGCTTTTATAAATAATTTGGCATCATGTAGTTTTAAAACTGCAATGCAGGTGATTACAGAAATTCGGTGTTTTAAACTAACTCATTCATATCTGAAGTATGACAGCTGCGTTTGTAGTGAAAAATTATCTCAAACCGGACTACATTTTAAATTTTTGGTATACCAGCATATAAAATACGTAATGTTCAAATTCACTCCATGTCAAATATTTTCTAATGTCTTATTAATTTTTGTATATAAGCATTTTAACTAAGCTACTCAGTGATTATGATAATCACTCTGTAAATTGTAAACTGGTGATGAAAATGCAGTGAATGTTAGGATGTATACTATATAGACATATTTGAAGGCTTATATTCCTATTGATAGTACTTACAACCATAATGATACTGTTAAATATATCTAAACATTACTTACAACACGTGTACCACTAAGTATTTAAATGTTTTGGCTGACTGTAACTTATGTGTACTAATGGGGCTGTAAGTTTTAATTGTATTGTGTGGCAGTGTTTTTTGTGGTGTGATGTATAAACTTTTATGAAACCTATATGGCATGTTCTTTTCTCTGGTTTGTAAATTTGTGACTCTTTGTGTTTACGAAAAATTGTTGGTTGTATTTTCTTTGTAACCTCAACCAGTGCAGCGTAGCAGTTTATAGCGCTACGTTACTTCAGCATGTCTGTTTTTTGTGTGTGTGTTTGCAATTATTTTGCTGTTGATGTTAAAAGATAGTATAGTAGAATCTCGATTATCCATGGCCCGATTAATCAGGCATTTGGTTAACTAGGTTCTCAATTAAAAATGAAACTTTTTTTTGTGGGGAGGGGGGGGGGGGGGGGGGGGGCAAGACAGCAAAGTGTAATTCATTAAGGAAAGGACGAGAAAGGAGTAAAACTAAAAACTATGTATTAAAAGTATAAATATACGGACAAAGAAACGAACTAGAATTGCCAGTGTATAAGTTACTAATAAATTTGTCTGTATTATGTAACCTAAACACATTTGAATTTGATTATCCATGACTTTTGCTTATCCGTGCTGATCTCCCCCCCCCCCCCCCTTCCCCCAATTTTTCCCAGTTCATCAAGGTTCTTCTGTAATTTATTTGTGTGATCATAAAAAAGTTGTTTCCTCAAATCCTTACATTAGGCTGAACTGGCATCATAATTATTTTGAATAAATTTGTGCTATGTTGATCTTGATGTAAATAGTAAGGGATCTTTTATTTATATAAAATTTAACATTAAAAAAAAAATTTGATACCAAAAACTGAACTGAAATGTAAACAACAGAGTGATAATTTCTAAATGAACTTAAAACACCAGCAGTATCTACATGGAATTTCAAGATGAAAAGTTTAGATAGTCTTAAAAATAAAGGCTACTCATAAAAAAACACATATGTGTAAAAATTATTGTAATTCATTAGTTATTAAAATTAAAAAAAGGATCTGGGCGAGTGTGGTGGCGGGCGGAGCGATGGTAGGGTGCGAGTGCGCAGGTTAAGGACATGCGTTGTGATTGTGCCTTTTTATTTTGTAACAGAATTTTTTTTTGTGCTGTGTCAGCACACTGAGTTGTAGAGCCGTGAAATCCTACGAAAAGAGCGGCATGCAGCTCGTAAGCCATGGTCTGCTGACCCCTGGCTCGCCCGGAAAAAATCTGTACGGGATTAGCTCAATCAATGGGTGCCGGATTTCGGCGTGTGCATAAAGACCTATAACTGTACGTATAAGGTAGCTACTGTTCACAATGAATCATTTATGCACTGCACCTAGGTGCATTACAGATATTAAATATCAAATTTTGATGTGTAACATTTTAGTTCTCGGTATACAGCATTTGATGGAAGTAATTTCATGAATGTGACGGAAGTATTTTGGAGTGGAAAAGTGTAACTATAGTGTTGCCATTTGTAGCGGATTGCACAAACCCGAGTTCAAAGCGCCAATGGGAAACTTTATAGTATTAACTTTTTGATCGATTTTAACAAGATGGCAGTATTTTCATAAAATTCCTCTTTGAAAATCAGGTTCAAAGCTAGGGTATTGTCTTTTCAAGTATAAATTCGCTTTTATCGGAGCCGTTTCTTTATATAATTCAAAATTCCAGTCTGCAAATCATATTATTCAATAGTTGACATAGCTGCTCCGGCAGTGAATTAATTCTAGCTGCGAGTGCGAAAACTATGTGTGATTCGCATCCAGAAATGTAGTTAAAAACACAATTTGCGTATTCTTATCACGTTCAGCATTATTTTAAAGAATTCTATGTTAATTTTCATGTTTGAGTTTCATATTATAAGTTTATTATTATTTGCTACATGAAACAACATGAATTTGCTCGTTACCAAAGTTAGATGTTACATATCGGTAGCAAGTACTGAAAAGACACTCTTTTTTTTTTGGGCAGGGTTTTTGCCCCTTACAAAAAGTTAAATTTTGGTGAGCTAAGAACAGACTGGATGCCCGGCCACTGTTGAAGAAAAGGGGTAGTTTTCTCTCTTCCATGCATTCCTGCCTCGAGGTTGTGCTTGTATTTCTTCCATTTATGATTGGACCATTTCTCCCAATGCACACACATTGTGACATGTGCTTTCATGTCCACCATTCCCGTTTAATTAAACTTGTACTGTGTTTTGACAGTTGTTTCACAGGGCTCGAAATAATATATGTTTGATTTTTATCGTACCTTTAGACTATAAACCTTACTATTTAAAAAATAAAATAATTATGGTGCATAGTGAGCATAAATTCAGAATTTTTATAAAGGCCTATCTGTGGATTTTTTTACTGTCAATGATTGTATATTTTTATTGTTACGCTGTTAATATTTGTGATGAGATGTAATAAATAATAATAACTTTTTCAAGAGTTTTTTTTTTTAAATCTCTTGTCAATGTATTCTGTGATTTTAATTTTTTAATTGGATCAACCTGATCATCAGAAGAGTTGAATATGTACTGCTAAGCAGTGTAGGTGTCATTTTTATTTCATATTTGTTTCATGTTCTGTAAATGTTTTAAATGTTTTCATGTGATACTCGAAAGGCAGTGGGTATTATTTTATTGTTATTCGTGAAATACATGGTACTTAACTCTCATTGTTATAAATCAAATAGCTACTGCAATCCTGCTTTTTATGCAGAATGTTTTTATATTGCGATCACAATGTTTGAATTACCATATCACTAGAATGTAACTATATGCACAAGTTGTATATTAATTCAAATTCTAAGAAGCATCACAAAAAGTGCAGTCAGGTGCTGTGTTTGCAGATTAAGAATACAGTGCATGGCAGAGTAGTCTCTTCAGTGTCTGTATGACCATATTTCTGTCTGAATTGTTTTTTTGGCATCGTTATTTAAACTCTGTGACTTTAAAATCAATGGTTCTCCTTTAGTGGCTAATCTTATACTGTGAGAAAATGAATAATTAATTATATTAATGTTTGTTTCATGTTTATCGTTGGATTTACTTGATCTGATTTTCGAGCCTACTCATTGGAAACTTGTTTCTTCTCATCTGATGTGTTGCAGCTATTGCAAGTGTAATAGTATTTACTTTTTCTTGTACATATATGTCATTTTTTGTTTTGTGTGTATGCCTCACCAGTATAACATATCAACCATTATAGATATGTTATGTTCATTGTTATTTCATTTCTTTTCACTTTTTTTGTCAAAAAAATAATCATAGCAAATCTTTGCAAATAAGGGGTATTTTATTTTGTGAGAAAAAGTAAACTAGTAAAAAGTGTGTTCATCATGCTTTGTGGTGGTCGTGTGTGTATGAACAGTGGTAGTTTTGTTTTGTACTCTTGTTTGGTACTATGGATTGTAAATGTCCACAAAATTAAATGGCAGAATGAAATATTTTGTTTTTTATTTACTGGAGATCTTTATGAATGATTACAACTGTTCCCATAGTTCAGAAGATAAAGCTTTGATATATTATTATTTTTTATTTATTGGCTTTGTGTCTGTGTAAATACTTAAACATTTGTGGAAGAAAGGTTTCTCTGCAAGCTTACTAAAATTTTCACATCAGTAATGTTGTAATTGAACATTGTTTGTTCAGGGTGTATCGTATTTCTGCACATGAACTTTAACCATAGTTTCTGTGGGCTAAAAACAATAGAAAAGCAACATGAAAAAATTTCCATGAAGATAATTTTTCTGTCACTACGTAAATTGAATTGGAAATGAAGCCGATTATGGCTGGTGATGTGCAGCTGGTAGTGTGTGCAAGTGCTTGTATGTACAGTAAGTTGCTAAATACATGGTCTCTGTCACCCGAGAAGTATCAAACCTTTATGGTACAACGGGCACATTGTCATAGTTGATTCGTCTTTCCTTCAGTCACTTGAGTTGGCTGGGAAGCTGCAGTATTTTCACAGAAATATGTACTAAAAAATATTATTTTGCTATATTTGCAGGGACAGGATTATATGGTGAATTGAGACAAGCCAAAATAAAACCGAAAAGAATGTCAGTACACCATATAACCCCAAAATGCAAGTAAATACACTATAATCCATAAAGCACCAAAATGCAGCAAAAAATCATGAAATTAATCAAAATATTTAATCAAAACATAACTAATATTGCGATAACTTAATCTTTTAATATATTTAATTGAATTGAGTAAATTATTTAGCATAGAGTTAGTAGCAAAATGTATGTACTAAATTAATTCCAAAAAATTTTACTTTTTTTGATTTTGTGACTGTTATTAGCAAATATTTTTTCCATTTCAACATTGGTACATTTTTCAATTGCAAATATACTTAACTGATTTATTTTTATTGTTTCCAGTAGTTGGACATTTATATTACAGATTATTATATTGTAAAAGTGTATCATCATGTATCAGTCAAAATGACACTGTTTTTTTTTAAGTAAGTATATTTGAACAAGTAAGTGTTGTAATTGTTGAAAATTGTGCTATCTATGAATAAACAAAGTTCATAAAAAAATTTAAAAAATAATACAGAATTTTTTTTTTTTTTTAAACTAAATTAGCCTAAAAATAAAACTGTAAAAATCTTGTTTCTTAGTACCTCACTTAGCACTTCTTCAGATTGCACGAATTCATTTAGCGCAAAATCTCAGCAGGCAAAAAAAAAAGTTGGGCATGACGCCACAAAGTCTGTTTCAACTTTTGTAAACCACAGATTTGCCGTGGCATATAGTTAGCCTTACAAGGGTGGAAGAGATGCGCGTGCAGGTCTGACTACGCTATTGGCTGTTGTACAAACATAGGCTATGGCAAGTTAAGTTGCGGCTATGGAGTGTAAAGGACCAAATGTTTTTACTTCCGCCTGTATGCCGCCGTGCCGTACCGTTGTCGCCTGGCAACAGACCGGGTGGTGAACTCAGTCTAGCCAGTGGCAGGGAACTCGCACAACACAAAGCAACGTCTGCCCATTCCTTTGCTGGTAACTGTACGTGCGCAAGCACCTGCAGTGGGAATTATAGTGGAATCATGACTTCCAAGTGAAGCATAATGCATCATGTTCAAGCGTTTGAGACAAACTAAAAATATTACGGCGTGCAGAATGTCATGAAGGCCACACTTATGTTGGTTGCTCTTTAGTTTTAAGCAAGTCAACTGTGCGCACAATCGTATGAAATAAGAACTCTATCAAAAGTTTATATAAGTCTGATGCTGTTGGTTATACTAGCGGGAATATATTTGACATTAGATACTGGAACAGAAATGAACAGTTGATTCACATGGGAAAGGTTGTTAAATATACTTTGCAATGAAAGAAATAATTATTGACCGGACAGGTTTTGTGTGAACCAGGAGGTGATACGTGAATAAGCACTTTAATTTTTGAAAAATTAAAATGTAACTATCCGGACAGAAATATTGGTTACACTGTCAGAAAAGGATGGCTTGGAAAGGTACGCAACGTGAGCAAATTAGCCAGCCGACTCATGTTTCGCATTGTCTTATTTATCATACAAAGTTCGATGGGAGGCATATAAAGATAAATGGTGTGAGATATTTATCATTCAGTGTTATTCTAAGAATTACTTTACGTAAAGTATATTTTCGTGCACAATTTTGGAACACATTAAATATATTAGCCTTACTATTTATGGAAACTAATGCTTCAGAATATGCAATTTCGAATAACACGAAGGATGGATTTTTAATATATCTGTAGATACTTTATTATAAAGCTCATTTTTCTTTACTGCATCATATGCCATTTATTATTTATTGGTCACTGTGCAGAATATACAAGAAAAAATATTGATGTGGAAAAATGTACCATAATTCAAAAGACCCTGGCCGTCCGATTAGTTTAAAAAATGTCTGGCCTTGAAAAAAAATGATAATGGGAGTCAGTGGTCTAAACGTTAGCAGTTCTTGACATCCACTACTGCAAACATGGGTAAGTCTAGAACTTGGAGGAGTGCTGCAAGGGCACTGTACATGCAGAATGAGAAGATGAAACATTCATCACAAAGAGATTGCAGTGAAATATTTCTAGGCTATCTGAATGGTTGCAATGATCATAATTCCAACTGTCCCTAATTGTAAAAAACAAAGTGTGCACATCTACTATTAATTAGTTATGTAGAATGTTAATACCAGGATTTATAACCTTCCTTTAATTTAAATTGTAATAATTCCTGTTTGGTAATGGTAGGTTGTTGTTGGATGAGTTGTTTCCATCATGGGTGTGTATAGAAGCAGTACACGGCAGGCGTAAACCTTTTGTACAAAAGGTTATCTTTTATCATAAGCATGAGCCTTTACTCTGGTGTTATCTCTTATCAGGTTACTGATATTTTCTTGAGTCATTTAATTCCAATGGAAGGTGTGGAGAAGCAAAGCTCTCTTATCTAGATGTGCTGTTTTGCTAATGCCGAGAATTTTGTGGTGAATTCATTTTAAAATGTGCTGTTCATTGGTGAAATGAAGAATTCTGCATCCAAAAAGTATATAATTTTTACTATATTTCATATATTTTTTATTGTTAAATCTTTTTTGCAGTAAGATAAAATGTGAAAGGTTTGTCATTGTGGCAGGATTATTTTTTTTGGCATTACTTTATAAAACTTTGTGAGGAATTAATTTTTTAAGTTATAAGTGAAAAACAGACATCTGTTGAAAATGGAGTACTCTGAGGTAAGGTGTTACTTTGTGTTTCATTTGAATTTATGTTTTAAGTAATCTAATTTGTTCATGTAATCATCTACATAATTTGCTGGTGTGACAGAATCATCATAACAAGTAGCTAAATAATTACATACTATAGTTTTATTTATTTTAGTTTGTAACATTATCAGTGGGGACCAGACATATAGACAGGTACAAAACAGAAAATAAAAGATAATACAAAAACAAAATAAAACAAAACAATAACAGGAACAAAAATGGTCACTTCCATGTACCTGAACACTCCCTCTTGACAGCACCAAAGTAGGCAAGCCCTACCTGAGGTGAAACCACAGCAGGTACACCTATCCCTCACTTAGCACGAATAATTTGTTCCTAAAAATGCTCGTGTTATTCAAAATCGCATATTCTGAACTATTAGTTTCCATGAATAGCAAGACTTAATTTATTTAATATGTTCCAAAATTGTGGAGGAATATACTTTACGTAATATAAATGCCTTTGAATAACACTCAACTATAAATATTTTACACTTTATTTTTTATGCCTCCCATCACACTTTGTATGACAAATACGACCCTGCGCAATGGGAGATACGTGGTTATGTACTTTATCGTCAGTCGGCTGGCTGACTTGCCCGCCTGGGCATGACCTTCAACTCACGTCGTTTACTTTCTCAAATCATCCTTTACTGACAGTGAAACCGATATTACTGTCGGGATAGTAATAATTTATTTTTTCAAAATTTAAATTGCTTATTCGCGTATCACCACCTCGTCACACCAATCCTGTCAATCCAATTTTTTTTCATTGCAACATTTATTTAACAACCTTTTCCACGTGAATCATCTGTACATTTGTGTTCCGGTATCTAATGTCAAATATAATCCCGCTAGTACAAACAACATAATCAGACGTACATATATAAACTTTTGGTAAAAGTTCTTATTTTGTATGATTGTGCGCACAGTTGACTTGCTTAAAACTAAAGTGCGACCAACATAAGCGTGGCCTTCATGACAATCTGCGTGCCATTATACTTCTAGTTTTGTCTCAAAGACTTGATGACGATAAGTGATAAAGCATGTACAGTTACCAGCAGCTGAATGGGCAGATGTTGCATTTTTTTTAGTGAATTCCCTGCCACTGGCTAGACTGAGTTCACGGCCCGGTCTGTGGCCAAGCGACAATGGTATGGCACGGCGGCATATGGGCAGACATAAAAAAATTTGGTCCTTTACACTCCATAGCCGCAATTTAACTTGCCTTAGCTGATGTATGTACAATAATCGATAGCGTAGACAGACCTGCGCACGATTCTCTTCCCCCCTTGTTTGGCTAAATATATCCCACAGCACATGTTCACACAAATTTAAACAGACTTCATGGCATCATGCTCGACTTGTTTTTTTCCTGCCGAGATTTCGTGCTAACTGAAGTTTACAGACGTGCTATTTGAGACTGGGGCAGTAAAATTTAAATCGTGCTAAATGAATTCGCACAATCTGAAGCCGTGCTAAGTGAGGGATAGGTGTAGTTGCATCCACAGTTGGCCAACACACGAAAACAAGCATACGAGATACTTACAGTGACTAAAACAAAAGTAAAAATGTAGTGTATTGACTTAAGTGAACCAAAATTTTTGATAAGATTTTATTAAGTGTCATCTAATTTGTTATTTATTTCGTTATTTCCTAATAATTTACCAAATGATACTTTACCGTGGGTCGTGTGTGCCAGAAATAACTTAATATTTTCAGTGCAACAGAGTTTTATTCAGAGTAGTTAAAAATATGTAACATGCATAATTAAATTTTTGAACATACTCTGATGAGTGCATTAAGAATATATTTAAAAAAAAAAAATAAGCATCAATGAATAGTAATATATTTAAATATATATAAGTTAAGTCTGAACTCAACCAAAAAATTTCGGCTGCAGGTTCATCACGAGAAAAAAATGAAAACATCTTGTATTGGTTGTGGTCGCTGTCCCCTAATGTTGTTGGCTAATTGCTGATGTGGTGCTTCCCTTGAGGTTGAGCTTCCTTACACTTGGTGCTGATGATTAGGAGCGTCCACGTAATTGAAGTGACCACATTGTCTACGTGTCTGTATGTATAGTGCCAACTCCAAAATGCCCTCAACTTTTGGTGGACAAGTAAGAAATACGTAGATAAATAAAAAAAAATAATTACTGTCTAAAATGCTTCCAAAGGCTGGTATATACCTCTAAAGTAAGTTGAAGATAGGCAACTGATTTGTTGGAAATAAAAAGAGAAAGTATTTTAGATGGAAGACAAAAGTCTGGCTGATGTTTAATTAGATAGAGCTCTACTTTAACTGCGAAACTCGTTGATGTACAATATCGTCATTGAAATAATTCGAGGCAATGCCCTCATTCATCATACATTTTTGAGAATTAGATTGGTTTAAGGTAAAAGGTAATTTTATTGCTTTGTCTTGAAAAATTCCTGAAATTGGTTCTGTAGATATTTTTAAACATCGTGTGCACATCATGTATCAAAACTCTCCAGTCCATTAGAAGCAAAATTTTAAATTCTGAGATATTTTGCACAATTTACAACGTTGGTTTCACATATTCTGCTCAGTAAATTTGAATTAAGACACTCCCTTTGTGTATATTTATTAGTGATGTGCGAGTCTCGGCATCATCGAGAACGAGTCGAGACAGAAATTTTCTCGATCTCGTCTCGAGATAATTTTTTTGGCTCGGAATTTTCGAGAATTTTGTAAACAAGAAATAGGTTAGGTAATATAATATATTGAGGCAGCATTTTGCGTTGCGTGTTGAAATAATTAACATATCTTCAACGTAACGTAGATCGAATAATATAAAATATACTTGTTACGATAGTATACACGATAAATTATTAAAAAGTTAAAAACGAACAACTTCCGTTCACAAGTCACTACATGAAACGGTAAACGTAAACAATGAATTGTGCTGTGGTTATCACATTAAATTACAGAAGAAAATGATTATTTTCCGTTAATAAAACCAACATTAAAGTTAAAAATAAATCATTTTCGGTATCAATATCAAGTATCAACGTAAAACGGTACGGTAAAAAATAAAAATATAAACATGACTGCAGAATTCTTCCGCGATTGCATTTTGTTTTATGGCCTTAGGTTATACATACGGCCAGCAGTATATAACAAGCAACATGATGTTTAAATTGCGGTCCGTATCGATAGTGACATATCGATAGTGGTGAATGTTCAGACTTTCATGATCAAGTACCGTCCATGGCTCAAGGAAACTGTATAGACTATGGAGTCAATAACGTATGTTTACATACGACAGTAGGCAAATAAACTGTTGAGTGTTAAGGTAAAGTTGTAATTGCAATTGCAATTGTGGATACGTGATAAAATTATTGAATAATTATGTATGTTTGTCAGATTATTGAGTTTTACTTTTTTGGATCATATTATCCTGTTAACTAAAGTACAGATTTCTCGATCTCGACTCGATTCTCGAGAATTTTTAAATTGCTTTCTCGATCTCGTCTCGAATTCAAAAAAGTCTTTCTCGCACATGCCTAAATTATTTATAGTTCATATTGTCCTCCTATGATTTTTATTTTATTTTATACATAAATTACCATATTTTCACTCCATTAAAGATCATATAATGTATTAAACATCCAATATGTTACTGGCTACTCTGTACCAAATTTCATCAAAATCAGTTCAGAAGTAGAGTTGTGATTAGATAACAAATATTTAAACATCCAAGCTTTTACAGTTAGATATTAGTAGGATATTACTAAACAGATAATTATCTATACTCAAAAACAGTAGGTGTCTGGCATACAGTACTACCAAAAATAGTCATTTAAAGATCACCACTCACTCATATTAACTTAAGTGTTTACCTACTTTTTAAATGGAGTATAACCACTTTTACATCTCCAAAACTAATAAATGTAAAATGTTGTGCGCTTGGATGTTTGTTACTCACTTGTGTCTTTACTAGATTAAGTCTGGAACATAGGTAGCCAATATACATGATTAACACATACACTATGTTAAGAGACAAGATTAGGGTTGGGTGGGGTGAATGTGATACAGTGTAAAACTTGGGGTGAAAGTGATACATTAAAAAAATTTACTTTTTGCTATACAATAAATTTGAAGAAAATACATTTGCTTGCCTGTTCTTTATACGTCCCCATTCCATAATGAATGTTATAAACGTTTAGCTACATTTTATAGGAAATGAAAAAGTCTCAAGCAAGAAATAATTCGACCAAAAAATTTTCATGTCTAGGTCCAGCAACTTTTGTTATATCTTTGTGTGCATAGAAGATAGCTTCAAAATTATAGTTTTAAATGGTGCAGGAAAGTATCCTTAATGTTTTAATGCTTAGAAAGATATCTAACATTATTTTGGGGTGAATGTGATACCATAATTTTAGGTAGTTTTATTAAAAAAGTGCTTAATATTTCTATTTTCCACTGCTGAATTTAAAATGTACGTTGTCATTAAAACCTTGTTTTTTTTTTTACCTTAAAGCTATTTCTGTATGTTGGTAAACCTGAACATAAACAAATTGTTGTACTCCAATTTGTACAACTTAGTGTTCTATGTAGGCCCCTATGTTTATGTTTTAGAGTAATATAAATAATTTAACATCACATGTAGAACTGTGTATTTCTAAGCATTCCATATTTTAGTTTGTATTAAGTTGCATTTATTCATTTGCTATTGTATTTATTATTAATAGAGAGAAAATCCTTATTAGGACCACAGTATTTCTTCAATTTGTTGACTGAGAAGATCATTCAATAATTGGACAGTACGTGGTTAAATATGTAGAATTTGTTTGACTTGTCACTAGTCGCATTTATGTATTGTGACAAAATGTATGCTTCTTTAATATAGAGAGAAAATAATCACTCTGTAACATGACTTCATATTTTATGTCCGAACTCGAGTACCACTAAACTGATTGTCATGAAATTTTTTGTGGGTGATACACATGTATTTGACTTGTCTCACACGCATCCCACCACACTGATAGCGTTGCTAGGAAGTAGGATATAATAATGTATCTCATTCACCCCACCTGTGTATCATATTCCCCCCAATCGCAGGGTGAATATAATACACTAAATTTATTTTTTATCAATCTAACTAATTAATCTAAATTTTTATTGAGTTAGGATTAGGTTTCTAAAGCCCTAAGAAATGTGCGTAATTTTTCTCAGTGTTGTGGTGCTCTTAGTTAAAATAATATTTTTGTATCATATACACCCCACCTGACCCTATATTATGAATTATGATAACAGAAATAACACTGCAAAGTATGCCAATGCAATATATAAATCTGAAATTAAAGTAAATACACCATTTAGCAAAAAAAAAGTAACTGAAACATGAAAACAATCAGCAGTTTGACATAACATAACTCAAATTTAATAATTTTATCTTTTACTATGTTGAATTCATTAAAAGTAAATTATTTTGTACAAATTTTGTTCCAAAATTTTGAAGGGGGCGGGGTTCAAATCCGTGGCAGGAATATAACCCAACTACCTCCAAGGTGCGCTTAAATGATACTAACAAAAAAAAACCTAAATCCTGTGCTATAACAGGAATCAGAAGCAGGGAGTGTATGGATAAGTAACACCAACTTAATATGACTCACGCTTAACCACATTATGTAAAAATAATTAACAATTTGATTCATAATCACAATTAATCATTGGTATTTTATTTTGAACTATTGTTATGGATGCAGACAGGACCCTGACGTGCGCCAGGTTCGGAGCTAGCTGGCGGCCCCTCACGGCAAATGACGTCACGCGCTGTCCATTGACGTAAGGCCTCTGTCAGACGAGCGACCTGGGTGGCGCCACCTACATTCTCGCCACTCGCTGTGCGACCCGAGTGGCTGGCCAGTTGAAGAATGGACAGCGAGGAGATAGCATTAGTTGTACATATGCATTTGGCTAGCAAGAAAAAGAAAAAAAGGCGATATTGGGTACATCCAATGATAATGGAGAGAAGGGTAACAAGTTTATTTCATACATTGTACCCACGCATCAAAGAAGATGAAGGCAAATTTTTTAATTTTGCACGTATGTCTCTGACAACATTCGAAGAATTGCTTCATATCTTAACAGACAATTTGACCCGCCAGGACACGAACATGAGAGCATCCATAAAACCAGAATATAAAATAATCTGCACTCTTAGGTAAGTAAATTTATTTAAATTAGAATTAGAATTAGTTTATGAGTCGTCTTATTAAAATTATATGATGCGTGATGGACATTCCCAGACCCAACAGATTATCTATGTTTGCTTATGTGTAAATTATCAATTGTTATTATTTAGTTCTTGTGACAGACACAAATAAGCACAAAAGTTCCTCTGTAAAATTTGTAACATAAACAAAAATTGGGGTTAATATTTATATTCCAACAGAATTTGCAATTTAAAGCTGAAATAATAATGCAATATTTCAATCTATATATATTTTAAAATAAAATGTAATCAATGAAACTACTTTATGTACCTGAAACATTAATATACATAAATTTGGAACAGTACAGCATTACTCACGTAATCTTAATACAAATTATATTGCCTGACATACTATTAACAAACATCTATGAAACTGTACAAATGTACTCACATTAAATAGTAAAGTTAAACAAAATACAGTTCAATGGAATCCAATTGCAATATATTGAAGCAATGAAATAATGTTTTAACACTGAAGAATTAACTACCCAATAATAATTACTATTGGACGTCAAAAAGATCTAGGTCAGAATATGGGCTTCTTGCAGAGGTATTAGAGTAACTTGAGACATTAGAATGTACATCACATGGGTCGTCTGCTGTTGAGGGTCGCGGCTCCAAAGGATAACCAACTGGAGAATGAGAAGCGATGTTATACGAGGGATAGTTAATGGAAACATTTTGTAGTGGAATATGTAGAGGAGTTTCAACGTGTGCACTTGGGTTGTCTTGACGCTGAAATATGAGGGAAGTACGAATATACATTTTCATTTCACTTTCAATGACGTCCATGAGCTTCCTTTTAACCCCGAATCGTGCATGTTCGGGAATTTGTTTCAAAGGCTGAAGCAATGACAAAAGGAACATTCTATCGCAATCATTTTCTAGATGCTTTTCCCGTTCTGCTCTATTATTCACACTTCGCTCCACAGCACTAACAAGTCTTTCACCTATTGGGTCGTTTTTAGTTTTAGATTTTTTTGGGAGTGGAGTATCCCGTACTGCAGTCACATCTGGATTTTCGTCTGCGAGAGAGCTGGTAGTGTTCTTCGAGCTTGTTACTTTTTCCAAAAATGATAGTTGTTTGAAGAATAAGTAAACAGGGCGTTTTCGTGGTGCTGACCCAGATTTTTGTTCTTTCTGGAGTTTCAGTTCTCTTGAGTAGCTATCACGTAAGCTTTTCCAGCGTCTCAGCAGCTGCACACCTATAACACGATATAATACCTTAGAATATTGTCCACAACAATATAACTGAATCGTCCAGTGGGGAAGGGAACTAAGTCACTTGATACAATTTATTTGTTACGCATTAAATTGTAATAATATCAGAGTATTTTCCCCAGAATCCACTTTAATTTACTTTAGTGGTATTTCCGGAATATTATTTTTAAAAGGGTAATATGCAACAATAAACATTATTTCCTTTCTCCATGGACCTATTACATTATTTGAACATTTACTAGTAATAATTGCCATATATAATAATAATTCTTTACCCCTTGTGGATGCATTTATATTACCTGTATCAATGATGCACTAAAAACAAATGTTTGTGTTTTCCATAAGCTATATATTACATATACTAGTTGGTTTAGGCAAGTAAATGTCGTGGTTATACATGGGGACAGATGGACGCAATATTGTATAATTTTGTCTCGTTACATATATTTCAGACGAATGTTTCAAAATACTCTATCAAAAGTTGACAAGGTGACAAACATTAGTTTTGATAACTTGTCATTATTTGATTTCCTAAACCAGTAATAAAGCAATGTAAAAAATAAAATAAAATTATTAATAACATTTTCAGTCAATTACCCCCATAGTATAATTTCTGAAAGGTGGATAATGTTTACTTGTTTAGTGTGCGCAAAACGTTGTTGATTAACAAATATGTTGTGTGTTGTTTGTTTCAGATATTTGGCAACGGGTTGCAGCATGACTGATTTGCACTACTCCTATGCTTTGGGAAGATCTACCATTGGAGTAATTGTAAAAGAAGTGTGTCAAGAAATATGGTCTTGCATGAAAGACATGTGTATACCACAACCCACTGAAGAGAATTGGCTTAATATTGCAGCAGGTTTTGACAGGAAGGCCAACTTTCCTCATTGTTTGGGAGCCATCGATGGCAAACACATTAGAGTAATACAACCGAAACAGAGTGGCTCACTTTACTACAACTATAAAAAATTCTTTTCCATTGTTCTTCTCGCGGTTTGTGATGCTGATTACATGTTTACCTACGTACACATAGGATTGTATGGACGAACAAACGATTCCTCTATTTTCAAGCAGACGCAATTGTACAAAAGAATGGTGGATGGAACCTTGAGGATTCCTGTACCAGCCCAAATTTCAAGAACAGTCAATGAGATTGTACCATTCCTATTTATTGGCGATGAAGCATTTGGACTGTCTGAAAACATGCTAAGACCATATGGTGGAAGGAACCTTTCTCAAAAGAAGAAAATCTTCAACTACAGATTGTCCAGGAGTCGTCGGTACATAGAGTGCAGTTTCGGTATTCTTGCTAATAAATGGCGTATTCTACACCGCCCAATAGATGTCGACATTGAATTGGCAGAAGATATTGTGAAAGCATGTTGTATATTACATAATTTTGTAAGAAAGAGAGACAGCTACAAGTTTGAAGATGCAATTACAACCCCAGACCTTCCCATTCTTGAGCGAGACAACACGAGTAGGGGTAATCATAGAGCATTGGCTGTTAGAGACATTTTCGCAGATTATTTCATTAATGAAGAGGGAGAACTGAAATGGCAGTATGATATGATATAAGATTGAATGTAAAACCAAATACATTTCCTGTTGTTTCACTCAGGTGTTCAATGCACTTACACTGTTCGGAACAATATGAGTAAATAGCTACATTTCGGTCTTAAAACAGAAGAATTCGAGTTTTAAATCTACATATTTTTTATAACTTCAATTTAATAGTGACATATTATTAGTAAAAAAATAAATATTAATTCAACACAAGCTACTTTTTTTAAGTGGGTTAGTAAAGTAACTCAAACAGCACGTACGACATGCATAGGCCCTACATTTACAATTCTACAGTATATATACATAAATGTTACAACAACACAATGTTTGAAATGTAGTCTGAACACACAGCATTGATAAAGAAACATCTGAACAATATTGTCCAGTTTAGACAAGTAATGTAAAACATGTAATTTAATCCATTGTTGTGTATTATGTGGTGTTGTTTATGTGAAATTATATTATGTTTAACAGTTGCGTTGTGTTAAATCATGTTATGTAATATGTTATTTTATAGTTATATAAAATTAGTATTACTTACCAAATTCGTTTTTCTCTTCATTCGACGCCGCTTCATTGTTACTCATAAACATGTTAATTAACTCTTCCCATGCTTTCTTCTTTTTGTCCCTATTCGAATATTCCGATGTACTAGCATCCCAAATAGCTGGGCGGAGTTGTACTTCGTGAATAAATGCCTCAACGTCGAGGTCCATAGTGAAGTGGTCGCTTCTCAGTGGTGTCGTGTGACAGGCTGCACTACAACAACTGACTGACTGGGTGGCCGCCACTTACAGGTGGCGTCCGGGTAGCGGATGGTCGACAGTCGCGAGCCACTTGATAGGTGGTACGACCCCGTCTGGCAGGTCCGTTCAAATATTGTTGTCGACTGGGTGGCGCCACCCAGGTCGCTCGTCTGACAGAGGCCTAAGGCATGCCACACATGCCTGGCCGGATTACAAGGGTCCGAGCTCCCCGCCTCCTTTCCCCCTGGTCAACCCTCGCATTGTCCCGCCTCGGGCTTAAGTCACCTTTAGCTGTCTGGGAATTCCGGGCTTACAGAGGCCACCATGCACAGACCTTCCAACTTCCCAAACTGAAAAATTAAGAGGTTCGTCACCTCCTCTCCAACATACACACCAAAATTTGTAGTTGTCCAACTTTGAAATTTGCGACGTTTTACACACCACCATAAAAAGGCTATCGAGTGTGATTCATACAATGATTAGAAGACCAACCAGCAATTTATATCAAAAGACTAATAAATTAACCTCTTTATATCTAAAAAACATTAATAAAATACAGAATTACAATCCAAGAAAATATAGTTAAATTATAGTGAACCTTTGTCATACTACCTTAATGCTGTTGATTCCTTGATGTTGTAGCTGATTTTGCAGTCTTGAGAAATGAAGTATAAAACTTTTGTTCAAAACATTTTCCCTTTTGGGTGGATTTTGCTGTCAGACATTCCAGGGTTTCTTCGCTGAGTGCTGACCTGAACTGTGTGTGTGTGTTTTAGTAACCTGGCTAAATACTCTCTCACAAGATGCGTTACAGTGTGGGATTGTCAAAATAGCAAGCATTACTCTGGATAATTTGTTATATTTTAATGTCCCATCTGCAGCTTTCATCTGACCCCTATTCTTTCTTCATTCTTGATGTCGTGTGGTAATTCTGGCTCAAGTTGAAAATTACAAAATTGGGCCTGTAATGCATCTAATTATTCATCCAAATCTTGTTCAGTAGAATCAAGAATTGTAGGAAATTTTTCCACAAAATATTGCAAGCTTGAAAATGACGCACTGCAAATTGATTCAATATTTGCAACTTCAGCATTAATCATATCATCACTTTTAAATGAAAATTTATGTACCATATAATCCAAACTTGCTGAATAATATTTTCTTACAGAATCAAAGAAAATCAACTTCTCTTCTTGTTTTAGTGTTGCCACAACTTTGGTCATCGCACTGCCCACTATTATATCAGAGTCATTTTTCGATTGTCTTTGCTATGGTAGTCAACATTTAAAATTGACGATCCACATTTGACTGCTGCTGGCTTAACAAATTTAGACATTATGTTCTGTAGCAGACTAAGCAAACATGATCTTAGCACATGAATCTGATGCACACTGGACTGGAGAAGCAAATTTGGTGTTTCAAATGCTGATATAGTATTTGAAAGAAATAAGCAAAACGCCTTATTCAGTTCTGAAGAAATAAACATAAATAACCTTTCTTCCCGTGACAGACTGCAACTTACTGGAGTGTCATTTTGTTTCGGTTTTTTGTGTTTGCTATTACACATTTTTGTCTCTAAGCTTCGTTTTGAACTGGATGAAACTGCAGACTTACTTATTCCAGAACCTTTGTCTGAGTCTTGAACAGAGTTTGAAACTTCGCTAGTAACTTGATTATGAACCAGTTTGGGAATTTTGTAAGTTTGTAAATCACCAACGTGGGAATCCTTCTGACCACAAACTTAGGTTCTAAAAAAACTTGCAAGAGGTTGCCACTACTGCAACAATCTACTTAAACACCTACCAAGAGACAGCCAACGTGTACTCACATGTTTCAAAATCTTTCTAACTTCTGTGTTATGTAATTCCTGGAAATGCTTCAAATGCTCTTTCCTTTTCACACTTTTATCTAAATAATAATAAATGTCGATCAAATATTCATCTATTTTGATAGGAAGGCATGCTGCTCCCTTTTCAGCAGCTAAATTTATTAAATGGCATGGACAACCCATTACAATGAGATTTGGTATCTCAGTTTTTAAGAGAGCTACAACGCCATTCTTCATTCCCAACATTAGAGGTGCATTGTCTGCACTTAAGGCCAAACAATTCGACAACGGGATATCACATGATTTGAGGGTGGTGAGTACAAGATTGCCAATGTTTTTACCAGTTGCATCACCTTCTAATGAAGGGACAGACAGTACAAAGTTTTCAATTTGTTGAGAGTCTTTGCTGTAAAAAGTGACGACAATAGGGTACAATTTAGCATCACTTTTGTTGCTACTGTCCGTAGGGACAGAAAACGATGTATTTTTAAGAATTTCGACAGTTATCTTTTTTCCGTTAATGCCTAATTCACGCACAATTGCTGATGTTTTCGTTCGGGCGCACCCGTATTTTTTGGCTATCTGGCTGTCCGGAAACATAATCCTAAACAACGGCTCGGCATGATCAGCACAGCTAAATGGGAGGTTATGTTCGATGATAAACGAAGTAAACAAACACTCCGCACGTGTAACACTTTCATAATCATTTTCTTGAACAAAAAAATTCAACTTGCGATTACTTTCAACGCACAATGCACTTTCTTTGTGTTTTTTTGTTTCCACATGTTTGATAACATCGCGTCTACCGCCATGTGCCTCAGAAAAATCACACCTACACAAGCAGCAGAAAGCATATGTAGCTAGAACCTTTCCGAGATTCTTTGTTACACGGATACTCTTCTGAAAATGCATGTCGGTAAATAGTTTCATATTTTCTAGACATTTAAAAATTTTGAACAACTCATTTCACATAGAAATCGACTGAAGCGTTCGCGAATAATACTGGGACACAATATAATAATGGCTGACAAAACTATTTTGATTCGTTCACGTGACGCGATAATCGTACCATATCGAGTCCACAGAACTAACTACCAGCGATAATCGATAATACATGGTGTTCGCCGAAGCCGAACGTACTTTACGATAATGGCGATTATTTTTACCGTTTGATGCATGATTTGACGCAAAAAAAATATCGAAATACATCGCGGATAAGTCAAAAGTCCGGAGATTTATATGAAAGCTCCGGAGGGCGGGAGATAACATACAAAATCCGGAGACTCCGGCCAAAATCGGGAGAGTTAGAAGGTCTGCGTGGAGTGTTGCGAATAAACACCACCTTTCTCGATGTTTCGGGCGTCGGGACAGCTCGGAATGATGCGACTCAACACAACCGCTCTGGACGGTTCTAGGAGGGCGCCCCAGGTACTTAAGCAATGACAGTTCCACGGGTTCCGAGCGAGTTATAAGAGTTTGTTGAGTTCCGCGAGAGAAGTGCGACATCGGCGAAGAGGGAGAGAGACCGACCCCATCAAAATTGGCGCGACGCGAAGCGACGGGATCGAGAGAATGTGACTAATTGGCGCGAGACTGTGTGTGGTAAGGAGCTAACCACTGTTGAACCTAGCTCCAGTGAGGAGTGTGAACTGTGGAACTTGACAGACATTGAGTGACTTGCGAATAAACATTTTTAAGTGCCAGTGATTGGTGATTAGACAAATTTAAGTACAATTATTTATTATTAATGTAAATATAAGTTATTAATAAAACTGTAATAAAACTTAATTTGGCTATCCCTTGCGAACCCAATTCTCCCCAAATTATGGGTATTAACTCTAGGATTTCGAGGAAAACATGCAATAAGCAAATATAAAAAATATTTAACTCATTCATTAAATACTTTATAGATCACACCTATATATTTTCACATCAATGTCATATGTACTTATATATGAATAAACAAAGACACAATGGTGGATGGTCTTAATGCTAATAAATGATTTGTGTAATGGAAGTAAAGTGTTTGAAGATGCAATAAACACTATACAATTTAATAGTGTCCTGACTTGTAGGTCTTATTGAATGTTTCTTTCAGAGAAACTTGCGCTATACTATGCATTTCCTACACAATTCATGCACGTAAAAAATTTAACCTAAGAAGATAGACTTTAAGTACATGAAGAAGTAAAAGGGCAATGCAAGTAGTATAGGATAGCCGGTCGGAGCCTAGGAGTAATAATGTGGAGCCATAGCTGGTGTCTGCACATTGGATTGTGATGTTATGGCAACTATCTTGGTTGACGACCCCAGAGGCTATCTTGGATCTGACATTTTGTTTTATTACCATCTTGGTTTCTAGAACATTCTGTATTTTTAACTGTGATATCGTTGCAATTTTTGGTACTGTCGCGATCTTGGAGTCAAGAAATGTTTCAATTTTCTTATGGCTGTCATCTTGAACATCTGTAATTTTTATGCTATAAAATCTGGGAAAAATTTAAAATAAATACAAAAATTGGGCTAACCAAATTTTAAAAAAACCTTTTTTGTAATTTGAAAATTAGGACATCACCATTGCACTTTTGTTATAGCCGGCATATTGAAATTTTGTAATTAATATCTGATTTTAATGGAAAAAAATTAAATTGATAAAAAATTCATTAAATTTAATTTTGATAGTAAAATATATAAAAAAGGGACGAGGTTCAAAACCCGGCGAGGGCAATTGATTACAAATGGCATCACCACTAATGCCAAAGCAGATATTATATCAGCCAGTATGACGACATGGTGGCCATTTTCTTTTCGTCTCCTAAAAGGTGCTGTTGCCATATTTTAATTTTTACTGGCTAGAGTGCACTAATTATTTATTGCCAGGGTGCCCGCCAGCTTGATGACCATCTTGGTGGCCATCTTAGACATTTGTATTTAATAAACTAGAAATTCTGATAAAAAATCCAAATATCTTCAAAAAAATCGGTTATTAAAATTATGATTGATTAGATCACCTCAGTTCGATTCTTGATTAATTAAAATTACCAAAAGAAATTACAGGTTTGAGAAATAAAAACACCATAAAATTACAACTAAATATTTTATTACATGATTTATGCAAGTACAAAAAAACATTACTGCCATTTCTCGATTTATACAGTCGTCTTAGAGTACGAAGCGAATCCTTTGCATGTCTTGACATGTCTTCTCAGAGAAGTTTCAAATGACATATGATTACCAGTTTTCACACAGCACAGAGTTCACAATTTCGTTAAAATAACAGTGATATATTTCATGATGCCTCGCGATGAACATGTGTACTTGCAGAAATTATGTATAAAAATTTTTATTTGTAATTTTGTGGTGTTTTTATTTCTCGAACCCATCACTTTTTTTAGTTATTTGATTAAATATATTTATTTACCTAAATTAACTTTTTCTCATAAGAAAAAATCGAATTGAGGTGATCTAATATATCATTATTTGAACAAGAGATTTTTTTTATGTTTTTTGGAACTTATTCAAAATTTCTAGTTTAAAAATTACAGATTTTCGATGGCGTACGAGATTCAAGGATAGCAGGGTGCCCTGGCAATAAATTATTCCTGCGCTCTAGTACCTAAGTAATAATCAAACTAATATGGCGCCAGTGCCCTATAGCAGACGAAAAGAAAATGGCTGCCTCCAGCAGATGAAAACAAGATGGTCACCATTATGTCATACTTGGCATTAGTGGTGCAAGGTCAGTCTGTCGGTGGCTTCTGTGAAGGTAGGATCTGACACAATTTTTATTGATTTCCTTTGCTGGAGTTGAACACAGTTTTTTTTATATAAATTTTACCATCAAAATTTAATTAATTGAATTTTTTATAAATTCAACATTTTTCCTGTTCAAATCAGATAGTAATTATGAAATTTAAAGATGGCATACATAACGAAAGTGCAACGGTGATATAATAATTTTCAAAATGGCAGAAAGTTATATTAAAATTTTCCCGATTTTCTTGCATAAACATTGTGTATTTTCAAGATGGCGGTAGTTACAAAAATTGCAATGTTTCTTGATTCAAAGTTGGCAACCATAACGTAAAATTGCAATGATGACATAGTTAAGATGGTGGAAAACCAAGTTAGGGGAAAAACAAAATGGCAGAAAAACCAAATTGCAAAACCCAAATGGCTGAAAACAAAATGGTGGTTCTAATATGACCACCATTGTTGAGGTCAAAGTCAAATTTAATGTCATCTAAGAATTTGCAGTGATGTCACAATCCAATATGGCGGACACCGGCTCTGTCCTTACACTTACACTCCTGGGCTTGGAATGGCTATCCTATACTACTAACGCAATTGACTTCAATTTAAGCATAACAAAAATCTCATGCCAAGGCAATGCAAGGCCAATACAAATTCATGTAAACTACGATTATTTTACGCAGCATAAATTAATCAGAAAGGCAACAATCTTAGGTACAAACTGGGTGTAATGATTTACCAAAAATCTTACAAAAAAGGAACAATGAAAACTAATTAGAATTTAAATTCGTAAGGAAATCCTTTTAAATAACGATGGATCTCTGCAGACGCTAGAGACCATGAAATCTCACGAAGCTTCAAGGTTCGGAAGGACCAAATTGAAAGCATTTAACACTAATACCAATGGAAGCTAAATTTTGGCTAACCAGAAACAGCATTTACAAAAAAAAATAGACACCAGCTCTATAATAAAACATCATGTCCTGTCGTAAGTTCAGTCGCCCATTTACAATTACGTTACTTTTATCATGATAAATTATACGATCTACTATGTTCGTTCTACCAAGTGACAAAAAAATATAACAAGAAGAAGGCCGATAGGCCACAATGCCAAGTGCGCATGAGCGTCAGCATAGAGTGGAGGGGATAAACAAGGCAAAAACATAGAAAAGAAAAGGGAGCAGGCAATCTAAGGAAGGATAAAGAGGGGGTGAAGTGAAGGGGGGAAGGAATCGATGACCTTGCCGCGCAAAGTTCCCGTTGGTGTAACGTAACATTGGTGTAACGTAAATGTCTCCCTGGAAACATTTTGGGAGACTGTGGATCTTTAGTTTCAAAAGAATAGATAAAAAATGCAGGGTCGTCGTAAACTGTGCCTCTTTTTTTTATCATAGTTAATTGAACAAAAGAAAACAAAACATCATCTTGGTAATAATAAGTTGGTTTGGTAAAGAGGTTGATTACTTAAAATATATAATTGGACTAATACATTATAAGTTAAAATTTATAATATTGGTTAATACCTTAATAAGTTAAAATTTTATAATAGGGTTTAGCTATATGTTAAGAAGTTAACCTTTACAATCGGGCAAATACACCAATAGGGGCTAATACATGAATAAGTTAAAATTTATTCTAGGGCCAGCCCGTGCCAAATTATTAAATGGTGCCTTACACCATAGTTAAAAATTAAAATAAACAATCCCAGAAATATAATTATTAGCAGGTAGCATAATTAAAGTCCTGTATTTATACCACTTTATTTATCACATATATAGTACAATTAGCTGGCACTAAGAAATTGCGTAGCACTGGCACGCTGTGGAAGTCGCGGAGAATTTGGGGGTATTATATTTGGAACTTGCTGGTCGGGAGTGATACATTCTACTGTAGCCAGGCTGCCGGGTGGTGCCTTAGTAGCTTTCGGTTACCGAAGACGAGGAAGAGCATTTGGCTGCAAAGTCAGCGCCGGCTCTGGGACCCTGTCTGTGAACAAGCCAAATCCAAAAGAATTAGACCTGCTTCACAGCCAGTCGTTAAACGGGCAAAAATGCCCACAAAATGAGAATCGTTGGGGAAGAGAAAGAGGGTGTCGAAAACTCACAGGGTGTGGTTCATTGTGCTCAGGAGTGGTTCCTCATAGATGCGCGCGAAATCCTGACCGAAACAAGCGCGGTGAACGCGGAAGCAATCATAATTTAGATTTATTAAAATTTAGCAATATATAAAAGTTTCTACATTGTAACACCGACTGACTAATGACTATCTAAAATCTTTGGGAAAACATCCCTTGACGAGACGACTACATCCTAGTGGACGTGTCGAAGTTGAATATTGCTGAGGGGTGGCCGAGAAACGAAGTATTCAGTCTGACATCGCGCGAAGAAGTGCCTGGTAGGTCAGTGTGACGCTTAATTAAAAACAGGCGCTTGATTTAGAAATAAGGGGGGGGGATACTTCGGCTTCAGGGCCAAAAGGTTCCGAAGACTTCCGAGTGAGTGGTCGATATCTCGACGTTTATTCTGGCGCCCGATGGCAGGGCTATCTACTGGGAGGTGGCCGAAACAGAAAATAAATCGACTCGCACATGTCGAACGAGGCTGCTTCTAAAGCAAGAGGACTTATGGAGGAAACTGGTGGAGCTCTCTGGTGGCTCAGGTAAGAACGACGGGAGGATGTTTGTTGCGTGAGTCGCCAGGGGGCAGGCTGAGCTTGACAACCGCTCGGAGTAGTTGATAATTTCGCTAGCCTTGAAGGAGACTGGGGTTAGTGTTCGGTCATTGTACTGGAGTCTAAAGAGAAGGGAGGAGGTTGTAAACAGCAGTGACAGTGGGAAATAAGCTCTACTGAGCCAGGAGATGTGACTGTGGGTTTGGTAAAATGACTCATGAGCATACCTTGAAGTGCTCACCTCAGGAGAGCTCTGAGAAACTCGGGGCCCTGAGAAGATGCAGTGATAAGCTGTCCTGATCATGGCAACCGGCCGTGTTTCAGTGACCAGACGTGCGCCGAAGCGAGGATAAGATGAAAGATGAGCCTGAATGCTGGCTTTGCAGAGGTTTGGCAAAAATCAGATACGGCGCTGGGAACAAATTAGGGAACTAGCCTGACAAAGATTAAGTGGAAGTGTACAGTGAGTGTAAAATGTTTAAGTAATTACTGCTAAAATAATAATTTAAAAATTAAAATTTACAATTGTGCCAAATATGTTAATTGGCGGTACAATATTTACATGTATTAGAAAAACTTCATATAAACATTGCTTTATTTTTCATCACTTTATAGGAACATGTTTTGACATAAATGGTCAGCACATTTTTTAAACACACAAAGATTTGGTAATTGATTTAAATTTTTTCTCAGTAGTTCTTATTTAAACATGCTTATTTGAAGTTTGTGCTGTAAACTTATAAGGTGTAATCCCTTAAAAATATCAACCAAAAGGTCATTAAAATGTTTATTACGATAATTTTAGATTATATTAGTTGCAATAACATGTATCAATGATGGGTACAACATTTAGTCTCATTGTTGCGTGTGCTCCGCACACGCACATCAAAATATGTCGCGCGGTGCCTAACCGCGCGCCGATGCAACCCGCACAAGGAAAGTGTTCGCGCGCTGCGCGCGCGAAGTTCGGAGCCGCTCGGCAGCCCTCGGGGAGGCTCGTTTTGGCGGGCTTGCCAACCGGACATCGCCGCAGGCGCCGGTTCCGGTTGCCCCGACCGAGAACATTCTGCCATGTTTGATACGAGCAGATCGCAGAGTATAAAAGGGGGCCCATATTGCGGTGAAGGAGGAGACTCGTCGCGACCATCAGCGACAACAGCCGGAGGCCCTGCTGGCCTTCGCTGCGGAAGGAAGCTACACCGTCAACACGTTTCGCCGGCCTGCCGTCACGCTGCCCGTTGGAAGAAGCTACCACTTGGTAAAGTACTATTTGTCGTGGACACTTATAGACCGAGTGGGTAGAAAACTTAGAATGAGAAGAGGGGCAGTGGTGACGGAGGCTAGGCTTGGAGACGGCGGTGTGAGCTTGTGAGTCCCGAGGAAAGACTTGACTACCGACTGGACATACAGCACTTAGGTGCGAAACCCGGCAGTGACACCCGAAGAATAATCCCAGTGCCCACACCGACGACCAGTTCTCGCGCTAGGATAGTTTGCGCAGATAGTCACTGGTAATCCATGCGCCGACTTGCCCGCAGAAATACGTGTCGACAAGAGTCGACGAGCTGTTAGAGTAATTATTAGAGGTCTGCGTACCTACGTAAAAACGTCTTGTGTACAAATAGTATTATTTTAGTTACTGATGTTTGGTAACTTGTTCATTGACATAGGTCAACAATATAATTATTTTCTTTTACAGTCTGGGAATTTATGTACGTTGTAACTTAGCTTTTCTTTGACGGTGTACCCAGCGCCAAGCGGCGTGCCAAGTATGAGAGCACGGGCAATTGTAATGTTGATGTGTTAAGCTGCATTCACGTGTCTCATAATTGTTAAATGTTTCTGTTCGCAGACTTTCGAATCAGAGCCACGCCGCAAATAGGAACTGTTTACGTTTTCGTCATTAATGTTGTAATGAATAATTTCTTGTTTAATCAGTAATAAATGTATTCAGTTGTAATAGTTTTGGATGACTTTTCGCCACACTCTGTTTCCCTTCCTACTCCTTGTTCCCCTCATGTGTTTAACACGAGAGGCTACATCATGATAATGTTTAGGCTACTTGAAATAATTTCTTCTTTAGGTTACGGTTGTATACTTTCAAACTTTACTAAATGTATTGCATTTTATAGTACATATAGTTCAGTTAAAAAAAACCTTCAATAATCAATTTTGGATTTAAAGGTACCTTGTATTGAAATTTCACTGTTAAATGCTCCAATTAAGAAAAACTTATAAATAAGTACTTAATTTTCTAATATTTTGTAGGTTCTCGTTTTAAAAAATAGGTTTTTTGTTGTGACACAATTTTTTTACATACCCTTTTGCTGCATACTCATGTTCACATTAGAGATTTTTTTCCAGCGGCAAGATTTCTACTGTGTCTATTTCTTTCTTTTTGTGTGTAATGTCAGTCTGTGGTTTAGTTGTTTATGTTAATCCTCTCTTAATGGTGCATGATAATTTTATGTTATCTGACAGCATAGCAAAAGAAGAACAGACGATGGGAAAGTCGTTTTGGAAACTCAAAGGCCTTCATCTTTTACATCACACACAATTTTGGAACCTGCTGTCAACCCACAACAGCTCTTTGAACCTGCAGCATCGGAAGTTGAGGACTGTAAATATTATCAGCAATTGTTATAAAATTTGTTTTGTTTAATCTAGTCCAACCTTTTTAAATGTTTGGCCTTGTTTAGGAAAATGGTGCCTCTGACTTGAAATATGAGTAAAAATTAAGGAAGGATTTTATTAATTTCTTTGCACTGCTTCTTCAACTTCTTCTAAGAATGTTTGTAGCGAAAACGATTAAACATGGGATTTTTAAGTAGATATTTCTTTAAAAAATAATGAGGAAAATGTTATCTTCTCACTGTAGCTTTTTACTTTTAGTGAGTCTTATTACCTGAATTTTAAACATATGTTGATAGTTTAACTTGTTTTGGTATAAATTAAATATTGTGCCACATCAGTAAATTCTCGGCGCCATATTGTCTCTTTTTTATGTTTTAGGTTACATACTTGATTTAAGAGACTACTTGATTTAAAAAAAAAATTCTGGGTCCATTCCTGTAATCTCTTGGCCGGCTCCCTGCGCCGTTTCCCAGCGCATCGGCTGAACTGTTCAGCGCTCTCATGCATAAGAAGCAAACATTTCCAAATTACTGCCGCCTTTTGTGCGGGTCTATGGCATGATATTCCTCACGGCTGCCCTGCTCTTCCGCCCGGTCCCCATCTCGCTGTCCTGCTATGGTCCGCCTTTCACTGTACCTCTGTTGTCTTTTGTGACAGCGAACATGATCGGTTTTTGTCAGGCACTATGCTCAAGTTATGGGCACTCCTGGACACACCTGGAGTACCACATCGGCCGGTGTTTGCTATTCGCCAGCATCCATTCCCCCCTTGTGCCACAGCGATATTCGCTGTGCTTCTAGAAACTTGCAGGGCCATGCAATGACCGATTCCCCTCTCATATACAAGCGACTCCCATGCCTAACAGTAAGCTTCAACGCACGACTCTCATGCGCGATCTGTCGTCTGACTTCGCTCCTATGTCCTAGTTAACTCATACTTCATACCACAAATGTGAGACACTGTCCAAACCTTTTCCTTCAAACTGGATGCTTGGGTGCCACTACGCGGCACACTATCTGCCGGTGGCTTACCACTATAGGTCAGCTCAGCCCATGTTTTTTTTTATTATTATTTGGCAGGGCCCGATCGCCTAATAGTCTAGGGCCAATCAAATAACACTTACTCCTCTTACTTCCGGGAGCCTTGCAGCCACATTTTAACTATGCTTGCAGATTGCTCTAAGTAGCAGTCACAGCGCTACACTGTGTCATCATCTAGGCTACTCCACATATCTTATTCTCCTTTCGTGTCGGTGAAGCTGCCAATGATCTTGTCTGTAAGAATGTAATCTCGGCACCTACCCTTTTTCTCTATTTATTATGTAGTTTTTATAAACATCACGGTTGATCGTTATCAACCATGCTTCCGCAGCTGTGTTCTTCATTTTACACATCCGCTGTGAACTGAGTTTAGTTCGTGTTTCAACTCCACTCCGCTTGTGCCTGCAGGCAGACAACTGAACTGAATCGTGAAGAAAAATATCTGTGTTTTAAATGATGTAATTTAAAAATGTAATTAGTTACTGGCATTCCCTTGATAATTTTTTAAAGATATATATATATATATATATATATATATATATATATATATATATATATATATATATATATATTACAATTTGACAATGCCATAACACAGAAATCCTTTTATTGTTAACTTTTGAGTCATTTTAGAATGACCAACCGAGAAGTTCTTTTTGTAAGTTTACCAGTTTGATTATATATACATACTAGCTGTGGCCCGCGACTTCGTCCGCGTGGGATTTATTCAATAGTTACAAATAGTACTTCATTGTAAAAATTGATTCGCAAAACTTAACGACTGAATGATACATAGCTGCAACCCGCGACTTCGTCCGCGTCGGAAACACTTAATTTATTGAATATAGCTACCCGGCCCGGCTTCGCACGGTTGGTGTACCCATTTAAAAAAAAAATAAGACATTTGTGTCAGTCGTTCAGAGTAATGCGCGTATCTACAGTACATATATGTTTGTTATATTTGTAATTTTTTTGTGCTTACCTATAGCTACTGTTATATACTTACACCTATTTTCATTCTCTCAGTATATTAGAAGGTTTCGATACAATAAATTTGATGATTATTTTATTATTTGTATCCAGCTACTATTCTAACACCTATTTTTATTCTCTAAGTGTTTTTTTGTTGTTTTACGTATTTTTATGTTTTTTGTTGTTGATTTATGTTTATTTTTACATTTTTTATTTAGATAAATATACACATATACACCACATGTACACCCTTACTTTTGCATAGGAGGTTTCTAAAAAAGAGATACCTAAATAAAAGCTAGGATATTAAAATCTGTTTTGTTACTATTTCAATTAGGTATTTTTAATATTGACTAATTTATTGTTATATCATACTTAACTCCTTAACTACAAATCATATATCATTAAATTTATTGGGTTAGAGCTTCGCTGTAAACGATATTTGATGTTTTATTTTGTGGCAGCAAAATGAATTGATTATCAGCAGATCCAACTCGTGATAGGCCCACATACAGTTGGTCATGAGTAAAACATTCCTTTCGTAGGTCGATCCCTACTAATTCGAAGGTTTGACCTTGGGACTTGTCGACAGTATATTGGCTAAATAAGTCCCTGTAGTAATCAAGTGGATTAAAACCATCTCTAACCATCAATCTAAATGCATAAAATTGCATACAGGTCACAGTTTTATTATGGGCAGTATGCACCACACCTTACCTCCCTTCACAACTCTAAGTTAGGTTATGAATAGAGGCAGGAGGATGCTGAAAGCTCGTGGACCAAGGTTCATGAAGTGTTTTGAAGTGGTGAGGGGTTAGTTTGAATGTAAATAAGGCTGACTGGTCATGCACACTCACAATATACAATTAGGGTATTAATTAATGATTTAAAAAAAGAATTTCAGATATATAATTTATTAGAACAATTATTTTAAAAAAAATTATTTTGTTACACCTTGACTGACTATGTCAATAATCTCAACAGAAAGTTATATATCTTTCAACATTTTTTTTTATGTTGTTATCATAGTAGTTGTTTAGACATACTTATATTTTATATTCTTTTTTATTTTAGCTAGGGGCCCCCTAAAAAAAATAATTTTTACATACATATTAAAACACAACCTTTTAAAACAAACAATATTAATTACATGATTAATTTTATAAATTACATTTTCCTTTGTTTATCAACATATCTTTAGTCCAAGTCATTACGCTGTTTCGTTGTTTCAAAAGTTATAAATTAGATAACGCGTTGTTTCGTTGGTCCAAAAAAGTTAATTAAAAAAAAAGGAGTAAACATGGTTGACGAAAAGTCCGATGAGATTAAGTCCGCAAAAAAAATTCTTCCACTTAGGGTAATGTTGTAAAAAGGTTAGTAATTCATGCCAAAAAAAAATGAAAAATAGCCGTCGGCTTTCCTGATTTGGTGCGGTCACTTCATTTGCTTCCGGCCGCTGAGGACAGGCCTCAACACCACAGTACAAGTTGGATAAAGCAAACCTCATGGCCGGTAGCGTGGACCGCACTTCAAACACACAAGAAGTAAAGAATATTAACACGCCCGGCGCTACAAACATTACCCGACGTTCTTATTAAATAGTACAACAAAACTTACCACTTAGTGCGGTTTAGAGATGCTTAATGCATGTTGAAAATCACAAACTCCCACAAGAATGAATTTAGCCTTAAGAAAACATGGCGTCAAGGTGCTGGAAAAGACCGTTTGTGCTCGGTAACGGCAAGACGAAGAAGAACATTGAACAGGGTACTCGTAGAGAGTACTTTTTGAAAAACAAAAAAGATCGATAATTACTGGAGCATTAATTCTATTACAAAAAAAGATTGACTTATAATTCCTTGAATATACCTTCACATATTTACTACAATAATTAAATTGTGAACACATTATTCATAATAGATTTAAAAATACATTGACACAATAAAAAAACTTGATGTGTTCAAACATTTAAATTACACATAATTATAATTATTACAAACAATTTGAACTTTGTTCACAATTAACTTTTAAATATTTAAATGACATAAATTAATAAATACCAATATAGAATACTGAAAACGTGTGGAAACCAGTTCGCCATTTAAAAAAAGAAAATAATAAATAAGTAAATAAGTTAAGCAAGTGCCACCAAACATTACAATGGCACAAGTACCTTGTTGAGGAACATCAAGGGCTACTGGAGAGGATCGTACGATCTGTGTAACTCAGAGACCCTTTTAAGTTGGCCGTCTCTACCATGCAGCACAATATCTCTGGGACCTTTTTCTTCGTCGACCAAAAGTACGGCTACCTCGTTTAAAGCCGGAGCATTATATCTGCCCGGATGTGATGTCTGCAGTGGGCGGTCGGAGTGAATAATTACATAACTTTAAATTATCCGAAGAGTTTTGTTCTAAGTTTTGTTTAAAACTTCGTATGTATATATTGTGGCTGTTCAGTGCGGTCTGTAGTTCGTTAATTAAATCAATGTTTAGCGTTGGAGTTATGTTTGACCGCAACGATAGCTGATCTGCGTCTGAAATGAAATAAATCTGCGAGAATTGCGGATTTTGGCCTGATGGTGGTAAAAGACTACTTATAAGATGATAAACTTGGCCCTCTATTTTAAAAGTGGTCATAACATTTTGTTCTCTAATTTCTTTCGCGCCAATTGAAGTCATTTGAAATAGGCTATTTTACCTACGTATGTTGGTTAAAAAATGTCTAGATAGTGAATGATTATTTGTCAAAAGACTTTTTATTGGCTGTGGAGGCTCCTGAATATTGGGGAGACTGACTTTTCCAGAAGCACAGCACAAACCATTAGGTTCATCGACCCATTTTTTGGCAGAACATTTAGAGCAGATCTTGTTCATGGCTCCGATTTGGACGGAAGACTGTTGAGCTTAATCAATCTGTGGATCGTATCTAAAAGCCGATCTGTTACTGTGAGCTAAAACTCGATAGCGAACTCCAGCCGTTGACGTCTGTTGTCTTTCTCTCTGATTCCGAAGGCGTTCGGAACGCTCAGAGCTCGATTCCCTAACGTGAGCTTGTACATTTCTAATATTTTGTTCTTCAAGCCGCTGCGAATGCTCGATACTCGACTCTCGCGCGCGGACTTGAGACGTTCGCAAATTTTGTTCAGCAAGCCGTTGTGAACGCTCAATACTTGACTCTCTTGCACGCGATTGCGACGCGCATTCTCTCTGATTTGCCAGACGATTTTCAGTTTCTGATGGTGATTCTCTATCACGAAGTATTTTTATTGCCCTAGCCTGTAAACTATTTCTAGAAAGTTGAGATCTTGATCTTTTGTGCATTTTAAAATGATAAAAAAAAAACTAAATACTACAATAACTAATACTAAATTATTTGCTTACATGTTGAACAGGAATTAGCCTGTATGTGAAGTGGTGATTGAAAAATTATAAAAAAATTAAAATATTTTCAAGGAAAAAAATACGAAATCGCACACAACCGCTGTATAGGGAGCCGACCGTGCGAGTGAGCCGCACAGCACTTTATTTTGTGACATTGACTCCCCTCCCGCACCGCAGTGACGCTTAGGTCAAATGCTGCTGCCTAGCTAGCCGAGCGGGGTGTGGGCGGGAGACACGCGACGACGCACAGTTGCTAATTATGAATTACAAAGATGGAAAAATTAAAATATGTTGCTTAAATAATGTGGTTAATAAATAACGCGGTAAAAAGTAGCCTATGTTCATCAGGGATAGAAAAATTAAAATATGTTGCTTAAATAATGTGGTTAATAAATAACGCGGTAAAAAGTAACTTATGTTCATCAGGGATAATGTCGGCTTCTAATGGAAAAAGAATTTTTCAAATCGGTCCTGTAGTTTCGGAGCCTATTCAATACAAACAAACAAACAAATCTTTCCTCTTTATAATATTAGTATAGATTGCATATTGATAACAAATTTCTTCAATAAGCATGCTATAACCAAAATGATTCTACTGTTTATAATCGCTGTATGTTCTTCATATGCGTGATGACCCAGAGGTAACCATGTTGTTATAATAATAAATAATAGTTTTAAAAAAACTAAAAAAAACACTCTTTTATAGAAAATCCAACTAAAAAATAGAAAATAAATTTTAATAAATTTGAATTAAAAATAGTGTAAAATAAAAAATGTATGTTATTTAAAAAAAAGTGGGGTGCATGGTGTCAATAGTTATAATTATTTCATTGACAGATATGAGTAGAAGGATTATCATTTTGATAATATCTTAAAAATCACCCCACGCTTTTTTTTTTAAAATGACATACATATTTTTTATTTTACACTATTTTATAATTCAAATTTATTAAAATTTATTTTCTATTTTTTAGTTGGATTTTCTATAAAAGCGTGTTTTTTAGTTTTATAAACTATTATTTATTTTCTACTTTTTAGTTTGAATTATTTATAAAAGCGTGTTTTTTTATTTTTTAAAACTGTTATTTGTTCTAATCTACTATTAATTTCGTGATAACTATAAGTAACTGTAATTATTTTCCAAATTATTAATGTGTAAGGAAAGGACCTTCTCAATGAGAGTGTATAGAATATGTGAGAAAAATTCGGATAGCCCGGACTGGGATTCGAAACCAGAGCCTTCCAATGACATGTCGGCTGCTCTACCATCGGGCGCTCTATGTACGATAAATATGGAACAAAGCGCCCCACGCTTTTTTCACAATAATACTAGTATTTTTCATTCATTATTTTTTAAGCTTATTTTAAAAAATATTTTCATTTTTTAGTTCGATGTGCTTTGAAAGCGTGTTTATTAGTTTTTTGAAACTATATTTATTTTTCACTTTTTAGTTTGAATAGAAGGATTGGCGAAGTCCCAGACGAATTACAGTTGGATTTACGGCACCAATCCCAAAATTTGTTGAAAAGAAAACAAAAAAAAAATTTTTTTTCAGCCGTGGACAGGATTATAACCCACGACCGGTAAATTCGTAGGTTGACGTCATCAAATTCAAATTCAAATACTTTTATTACACAAGTTTGCACTATACAGCTTTGGGTTCCATAATACATACCAGCACTCAGTGCTCTTTTGTCCAGATATTGTAGTTTTTACCTATTTACAGTTGTTTACATATTTGGTACACTTTTACACTGAAGAAAAAATTTAAAAACCCTCCGTTACGGTTTTTTGTGAGCTTTGCTCTATGTGTCCGTTCCACAAATTCCTTAAGTTAATGAAATGAAATAAATATGTACAAATATTACATGGTTATGGTATTTACAAGTAGTGTGTAAATGGCGGTCCGAGACCTGGCGCTAGCACGTGGATTGTGATTATCGGTCCGCCATCTTGGATTGTGACGTCACGGCGGCCATCTTGGATATGAGTAACGGGACACAGCGTAACGAGACAAGTAGATCACGGCCGCCATCTTGGATGATCGTGACTTTGACCTTGACCCCGGCGACCATTTTGGATCCTCCATATTGCATCCGCCATCTTTAAATCGAGCTCCCCACTCATTATGATGAAATTTTCGTCTGTCACCATATTGATTTTTTTCTGTTCCACTGGAGGCCGCCTTCTTGGATACCGTCGACTTTGTTTCTGCTGTTTGTTCCTAGAGAGCGCAAGGTTCGCTCTTGATTTTTTTCTGTTCCACTGGAGGCCGCCATCTTGGATACAATCGTCTTTGTTTCTGCTGTTTGTTCCTAGATAGCGCCAGCGTCGCTCTTGATTTTTTCTGTTCTGCTGAAGGCCGCCAGTTTGGATACCGTCGTCTTTGTTTCTATTTGTTCCTAGATAGCGCCAGCGTCGCTCTTTATTTTTTTCTGTTCTGCTGGAGGCCACCATCTTGGATACCGTCGACTTTGTTTCTGTTGTTTGTTCCTAGAGAGCGCCAGCGTCGCTCTGTCAAATCACATAAGGTCGATGTTCCATTACCATCCATAGCTATTATTGTCCTTATTGACATATTAAATATAATTTTTTATGCAAAATACATTGGAAGCGCTGTCATTCGAACCATCTCAGCTCTGATCTTTAGGTTGGAAAAAATACGCCTTTAACCGCACGGCCATCGAGACATTTACCAGACCGAGAATTAAATAAGGTATATATAAAAATAACACACATATTCGGACTTGTATTTTTTTTTAATTTTAAGTAATAATTATATTACCTGTTCGAGACAGAACCACCATCTTATATTAAGACGTAACTGTTGCAATTATCGTTACGGTCGCCATCTTTAAAATCCGCAATTTTTATGTTAGAAAATCGGGAAAATGTTTAAAAATCATAAAAAAAAATTCAATTAAATAAAAGAATTAAATAATAAAAATCTTAAAAACCACTGTTGCACTTATCGTTACGGTCGCCATCTTGGATTATATAAATGTTGCCTGTTTCGTTACGCCCGACATCATGATAGAGTACTATGTCATCGTTACACTTTATGTTACGACCGTCATATTGGATCCTATTAATGTTGCATGTTTCGTTACGGCCGCTATCTTGAAAATCTTTATTTATTATCCGGTTTTAATGAAAATAAGTTCAAAATTCATCAAAAAATTAACTTATTAGAATTCTGATTGTTTATATCGATTCCCGTCCTTGGTTCGAAACCAGTGAAGGCAAAAAAAATAAAAAAATAACCAGTTCCTTCCTACACAGAAGCCACCTACAGACTGACCTACCACCAATACCAAGGTATATATATATATAATGTCAACTGGTATGACGTCATGTCCGCCATCTAGTCTTCATCCGCTGGAGACCGGCATCTTGTTTTCGTCTGCTAGAGTGTGCTAGCGACATGTTAGTAGAATTTTCTGTCCATCATACCTTTAACCTCGTCTGTTGGCATTGAACTTTGTCATTGACCTTGAACTTTGACCTTGACCTTAAAATTAACTCTTACCACTGAATTGTGCTATTGTATTCAGTTAGAGACATGTAGTTTCGTAACCACGCGGTCTTTTAGCCATGCTGACTCGTAACCATGTGATCTGGAAGCTTCGTAGTCCTATAGCCTCGCGATCACGTAACCTTGAAGACTCGCAATCGCGTAGTCTCGTAACCTCATGACTCGTAGTCTCGTAGTCATGAAGCATTGGAGCCTCGTAGACTTGTAGCTACGTAAACAAGTAGTCATGTAATCTTATAACATAATGCTGCTGGAGTAGTTGGCGCTTTATACATTCGAAGGTAGTTGGTGGAGACTTGTAGACTTGTAGAATTGAAGCTTTGTATCCAAGTTGTCTTGTAGCCATGGCGACTTGCAGACATTAGGAGCCGAGGAGACTTGTATCCTTGTAGCTTCATAGACAAGTAATTTCGTAGCCACGTGGTCTTTTAGTCATGCAGTCTCGTAATCTTGAAGATTCGTAGTCACGTAGTCTTGTAACCTCATGGCTCGTAGTCGCGTAGTCGTGATGTTTTGGGACCTCGTAGCATTCTAGACAAATATCATTGGTGCTGTTAAAACAAAAGGTTGTAGGAACAATTGGTGCCATCTGGAGCCTACGATGTCTGTAGCTGTATCAAAACAACATCAGTGAAGATACTGTAGCAAGGTGTATACCTTGAGAAAGAATGCTAAATGGTATGAGAAGAATGATTGTGTTAAAAACCACTACGCAAAATGATAAGCTGTAATCGGTGTATCAGGTTGTTAACGTGAATTGACAGCTTAAAAAGACATGGTAGAACATGTAAAGCCAAGCCCACTTACGGCATAGAGAACATCGATGGATCCACTCGACTAAAGAAGAGTGATCTGCATTACGACAATAATTTTCCTTGTCCTGAGCGTGATGGTATTAGCTCACCCGATCGTACGAAGAACATAAATTGAAGGATGCTGATGGCTTCGAGAAGACTGAAACGAATGGAAGTAACAACACCGTGAAAAGTGAGAATACATTCAAGCCGATAATCAGTAGATCCACCATACTTTGTAAAAAGGAAGTAAAAAGACTATTAAGACACTACGACATCAACGATAACGAATTCTTAAGGTAATCTGGGTGAAGACGATGCCTTCTATGGTTATTGCTACAGTGACTCTTAGCTGGTGGCGTGATCGAAGACTGTGCTGAAGCAGCTAAAGCAGGCAAGATCGAAGACTGTGATGGTGGCCTGAGACCAAAACGATGGAAACGACATAATAAATTATCCTGATCAAGCTTGTGATAATCACTGTCTCGATGACGAAAGTGACCTTGTGGTTGACGATAAAACGGAAGACACCGTAGATAATATTTATTATATACGTGCAAGGAAGATGGTAGCAGAAGAGATTGATTACACAAATTGGAAAGATCCAACCATATTTGTTGACCAACTAAGACTGATGGTGGCATCTGATCGTAGAGGAAACTACTCGCATATCGAGGAAGTATCGTTCGTACTTAAAGAACTGTGGAAAGCTGGCTACGTAAGTAGTATATAATAGGGGCTCCTGAAACTGGCTTCTGGCTGTGGAGCCTGTGGAGCCGACCGCCATATTGGATTGTGACGTCACGGCGGCCATCTTGGATGGTTGTGACCTTTGACCTTGACCTGGAATTTGATCCTCAAAAATCGCCAAAAATGACCAAAATTGGGCAAAAATTGCCCAAAATTCCTCAAAAATCGCCAAAATTTCAATTTTTTTGAAAAAAATTTCCGCCAAAAAATCTCAAATAATTCCACAGTTCAAAAATTAGGATTTCGAAAATCCTCAAAAGTCGCTTTGCCCTAGAAAAAACGAAAACTCCTAAAAGCGGCTTAAAACTCCTAAGAGCTAGCCGCTTATAAGCCGCCGACCTTGAAAATAAGGATGTCATGGCAGCCATATTGGATGATGATGTCACCGTTGCATTTTTCGTTGCGGCCGCCATCTTTAACTTTTTTATTTATTATCCGATTTTAATGAAAAAAAATTTAAATTATAAAAAATCCATTTAATAAAAATTTAATAAATTATTTATAAAAAATGTACTTTACGACACGGAGCTCAGAGTCCTCGGTTCGAACCCGGTGAGGGCAAAAAAAACTAAAAATGACTTCCGATCCTTCCCTCGTGGAGGGCGCTGGCATACTGACTCCCACCACTTTTTTTCAAAGCATATATATCGTCACCTAGTATGACGTCATGTCCGCCATCTTGTCTTCGATGCTGGAAGCCATCATCATTGTATCGTCGGCTAGAGTGCGCTGACGCCATGTTAGTTTAACTCTTACCCGCTCGAGTGCAGTAATCATTTATTACTAAGGTGCCCGCCATCTTGAAATTTGGCCGCCATCTTGAAAATCCGTAATTATTTAGCTAGAAATTCGGGAAAAGTTCCAAAATTTATTAAATAAATTTGCAATCAATATACTGATTGACCCGGTCAGTTCCTATCCTTGGTTCGACCCCTGGCCGATACAAAAAAATTAAATATAACATCAATTTAACATAATAGTAACAGGTTCGAGGAATTAAACACCGCAAGTTCTTTTACAAACAGAATATTTATTACATAATTTCTATTCTACTACAGGATCACTTACGAAAGCTAGCAAATTTATAATCAATCATTTAGTTCCGCATCGGTGTGAAATGACTTATTCTTAGCTCCAATCGGTTTATACTAGACAGAGTCCAACCAGATCCTTTACTGACATAGTTCTCCTCTTCTTGACAGAGTTTCTGGATACCGTGTTTAACAGTTTGCTTCACATCGTTAGAACTGTAAATTACTGTAGCCGATGTCTTGAATGCACACTTTTTCACTTTGTCATCTAACGGATATGGCTTTCCATATAGACAGTCCAACCACAAGTTATATTTTAATGGTCCGTTTGTTGCTACGTCCTCAGTAAGCTGATTGATTATGTCCTGTCTGATATCATCAAGAAAAGTACAAATATCCTTCGACTCACCGAACGTATTTAGATAATAGTAGTCTTTCAACGTTCCACGAAATGCAGTCTGCGCCAAGTAGAAGCCATTATCGTTCACTTGTAATGCTCCGAACACAGTCTTAGGTTTAGGTCCATGTTCAGTCGTCATAGCAATCGGTTGCTGCGCATCTGTTTTTTTTATTGTACGCTCACGAGCCTTCAATCTAAAGCGAGGAGTCGAAATGTCTGCAGGTAGTTCAGCAGTAGGCACACGGACTTCACCTTTACATATTTTCGCATGTCGTCGCAAACTATCAATTCGAGTAAACCATTCATGACAATCATCACATCGAAACTTTATACGAGAAGGATTCTTTTTGCATTTGCTCCGCTCATGTCTTCGTGCATCATGGGAAAATGTGAACGACATATCACAGTAGCTGCAAGGATACCGTGCCGATGTAGACGAACCTTTCAGACCCGATCCAGATATGGACGTTGCAACAGTAGTACCATTTCCAGGCATACTCTTATGAACATCGACGCATCGCTGTTGCACCGAAACCTTTACTTTCTGCCGCACAGCAGGACCTTTACATGTCTTCATGTGCGTTTTCATATTATCTTTTCTGGCAAACTGCTTATGACATTTCTCACAAACAAACATTTTACGATATAGGTTCTTGGCACATTCTCTCTTCTCATGCCGTCGAGCATTGCTGCTGTTTGAGAAAATCTTGTCACAGTAACAGCACCGATGTTCGTTAGTTGTTGTCAATTCGGCATCCATTGAAGCCTCCATCGAGGGCGAAACGAAGTTCGTCGAGTTTTCCTGCACAGCCAGCACTACCGGCATTAAAGTCTCTTCTGCTGGTGGTATCGCGTCTGATGAAGTCTCCTCCAGTGTTGTCGCCGTGGTTGTCAACGGAATCTGCTCCTTCTCCGTCGTAGCTGTCGTCAAGGTTCCCGTAGTCGACGGTACAACCTCCATCGATTTCGACGTTAAAGACGGTAAAGATGCCATCGAGGTCTCAAGAACAGCTAATTGACACGACTTATGCACCAGAAGAAATAAACTAGGTGATCCTTACAACGCCGACGTCAGTAACAAACTGAGCGTCCTGCTGTCTAGGACTCGCTTATATACATGCACCGTATGGAATAATACGCTAGTCAAATCAAGAAACATCTACAATAATACTAGAGTCAAAACAACATTAAAAATAGAAGGACCATCAACAAAAAGGAAGCACATTCTGGAAGCACAATAAAAAAAAGGCAGCACATTTGGAAGCACCGACAACGAAAAGGCAGCACATTTGGAAGCACCGACATCTAAAAGACAGCACCGCCATCGAAAAGGCAGCACATTTTGGAAGCACCGACAACGAAAAGGCAGCACCGTCATCGTAAAGGCACGGACCGCAAGTCCGGGTCATGTCAATATCAGACATATAGACCATGAACACAGTACACACAGGAAACGGATCGTACACACAGTACACACAGGAAACGAAACGTACACACAGTACACACAGGAAACGGAACGTACACACAGTACACACAGGTAACGGAACGTACACACAGTACACACAGGAAACGGAACGTACACACAGTACACACAGAAAACGGAAAGTACACACAGAAAACGGAACGTACACACAGTACACACAGAAAACGGAACGTACACACAGTACACACAGAAAACGGAACGTACACACAGTACACACAGGAAACTGAACGTACACACAGTACACACAGAAAACGGAACGTACACACAGGACACACAGGAAACAGAACGTACACACAGTACACACAGAAAACGGAACGTACACACAGTACACACAGGAAACGGAACGTACACACAGTACACACAGGAAACGGAACGTACACACAGTACACACAGGAAACGTAATGATCACACATACAGTAGCGGAAACACACACAGGCTTAGTTGGAAATCAGAATACAAGAAATAAAAACATTAAATTTTTACTTTTAATATTTTATTACTTCTCAACATTACACAAATACAAGTAAAAGAAGCCATTATTGTATGTAGCCAGCTTTCCTCAGTTCTTTGAGTATGAAGGATATTTCTTTGATGCACGGATAGTTTCCTGCACAAAGCGAGCCATGTAGAAGTCTTAGCCGGTCAACCAATATGTTTGGATCTTTCCATGATGTATAATCAATCTCTTCTACCACCATCTTACTTGCTTGTTTATTATAAATACTTTTAATATCACAATCGTCCCAGTGATCATAATAAGCATTATCAGATTTATTTATTATAACACGACGTTTCCATCGTTTCGGTCTCAGGACATCGCCACATTCTTCGATCTTGTCAGCTCTAGGTGCTTCATCACAGTCTATGCCTTTGTCAACAGCCTCAGAGTCACTGTAACAATCACTGTAGAATACATCCTCTTCACCCAGATTACCGTATGAATTCGCTATCGATGATGTCGAAGTGTCTTCATCGTCTTCATGCTTCCTTTTTAGGAGTCCATCATTTTTACAAAGAATGGAGGATCTACTGAATATAGGCTTGAATGTATTCTCACTTTTCACGGTGTTGATACTTCCATTAGTTTCAGTCTTCCTGAAGCCATTAGCATCCTTCAATTTATGTTCTTCCTCACGATCGGGTGAGCTAATACCATCACGCTCAGGACAAGGAAAATTATTGTCATAATGCAGATCACTCTTCTTTAGTCTAGTGGATCCATCGGTGTCCTCTATGCCGTAAGTAGTCTTGACTTTACATGTTCTACCATGTCTTTTTAAGCTGTCAATTCGTGTTAACAACCTGCTACAACGATTACAGCTTAACATGTTGCGTAGTGGGTTTCTAGCACAATCATTCTTCTCATGACGTCTAGCATTCCTTCTCATGACAAAATCCTTGCCACAGTATCTACAGCGGCTTCCTTCCGATTCAGCTATAGATAACAAACCATGATCCATGGTAGCTTCTGTGACTAATGTTAGATACAAACTGTCAGTTTTCTCCAATTGGAACCATTTCTTAAATAGAGTTTTTGAAATATTTCATCAGCGAGAGTTAAGTTATCTAATGCAAAGCAAATTGATGCAAGTAGTTGTGGCTGTCGTCAACAGATGGCGCCACGTGTTGCTTGCAGGTAAATAATATATATTTCATTAATGTGGGATGCGGAACGCTCACTATCGATCGCAAAGGGAGGTTGGCTTCGATAGTATCCAAGGAGAAAAATGTTCGTCCTTCCTGCTAGTGCTTCTCAGATTTCTCACGGTCCGCCATCTTGGATTACGACGTCACGGCGACCATCTTGGATGGGTGTGACCTTGACCTTTGACCGAAACTGCAGGAATGATCGCAAGCACACGGATTAACCATAAAAATATTGATAATTATAATCAGGAGCACACGGAGAAAACCATCATAAAATTGGCAAGAATAATCAGGAGCACACGGAGAAAACCGCCACAAGTTTTCTTTGATATCATTTAAATACAAAAAAAAAAGGAAAAAAAAATTTAAAACATTCTGGCTTGTACTAGAACTCTATCTTTGCTCAACAATGAGAAGTTCACAAGCTAGCAAAAAGTTTGAATTTTTTTTCGGTTTCTGTTGACGACAGCCAGAACTACTTGCATCAATTTGCTTTGCATTAGATAACTTAACTCTCGCTGATGAAATATTTCAAAAACTCTATTTAAGAAATGGTTCCAATTGGAGAAAACTGACAGTTTGTATCTAACATTAGTCACAGAAGCTACCATGGATCATGGTTTGTTATCTATAGCTGAATCGGAAGGAAGCCGCTGTAGATACTGTGGCAAGGATTTTGTCATGAGAAGGAATGCTAGACGTCATGAGAAGAATGATTGTGCTAGAAACCCACTACGCAACATGTTAAGCTGTAATCGTTGTAGCAGGTTGTTAACACGAATTGACAGCTTAAAAAGACATGGTAGAACATGTAAAGTCAAGACTACTTACGGCATAGAGGACACCGATGGATCCACTAGACTAAAGAAGAGTGATCTGCATTATGACAATAATTTTCCTTGTCCTGAGCGTGATGGTATTAGCTCACCCGATCGTGAGGAAGAACATAAATTGAAGGATGCTAATGGCTTCAGGAAGACTGAAACTAATGGAAGTATCAACACCGTGAAAAGTGAGAATACATTCAAGCCTATATTCAGTAGATCCTCCATTCTTTGTAAAAATGATGGACTCCTAAAAAGGAAGCATGAAGACGATGAAGACACTTCGACATCATCGATAGCGAATTCATACGGTAATCTGGGTGAAGAGGATGTCTTCTACAGTGATTGTTACAGTGACTCTGAGGCTGTTGACAAAGGCATAGACTGTGATGAAGCACCTAGAGCTGACAAGATCGAAGAATGTGGCGATGTCCTGAGACCGAAACGATGGAAACGTCGTGTTATAATAAATAAATCTGATAATGCTTATTATGATCACTGGGACGATTGTGATATTAAAAGTATTTATAATAAACAAGCAAGTAAAATGGTGGTAGAAGAGATTGATTATACATCATGGAAAGATCCAAACATATTGGTTGACCGGCTAAGACTTCTACATGGCTCGCTTTGTGCAGGAAACTATCCGTGCATCAAAGAAATATCCTTCATACTCAAAGAACTGAGGAAAGCTGGCTACATACAATAATGGCTTCTTTTACTTGTATTTGTGTAATGTTGAGAAGTAATAAAATATTAAAAGTAAAAATTTAATGTTTTTATTTCTTGTATTCTGATTTCCAACTAAGCCTGTGTGTGTTTCCGCTACTGTATGTGTGATCATTACGTTTCCTGTGTGTACTGTGTGTACGTTCCGTTTCCTGTGTGTACTGTGTGTACGTTCCGTTTCCTGTGTGTACTGTGTGTACGTTCCATTTCCTGTGTGTCCTGTGTGTACGTTCCGTTTTCTGTGTGTACTGTGTGTACGTTCCGTTTTCTGTGTGTACTGTGTGTACGTTCAGTTTCCTGTGTGTACTGTGTGTACGTTCCGTTTTCTGTGTGTACTGTGTGTACGTTCCGTTTTCTGTGTGTACTGTGTGTATGTTCCGTTTTCTGTGTGTACTTTCCGTTTTCTGTGTGTACTGTGTGTACGTTCCGTTTCCTGTGTGTACTGTGTGTACGTTCCGTTACCTGTGTGTACTGTGTGTACGTTCCGTTTCCTGTGTGTACTGTGTGTACGTTTCGTTTCCTGTGTGTACTGTGTGTACGATCCGTTTCCTGTGTGTACTGTGTTCATGGTCTATATGTCTGATATTGACATGACCCGGACTTGCGGTCCGTGCCTTTACGATGACGGTGCTGCCTTTTCGTTGTCGGTGCTTCCAAAATGTGCTGCCTTTTCGATGGCGGTGCTGTCTTTTAGATGTCGGTGCTTCCAAATGTGCTGCCTTTTCGTTGTCGGTGCTTCCAAATGTGCTGCCTTTTTTTTTATTGTGCTTCCAGAATGTGCTTCCTTTTTGTTGATGGTCCTTCTATTTTTAATGTTGTTTTGACTCTAGTATTATTGTAGATGTTTCTTGATTTGACTAGCGTATTATTCCATACGGTGCATGTATATCGACCATCAAAACACGAAGTGGCGTAACTGCAAAAATGCCGATGTTGAGATATACTGGCTACAGACATATCTTTACGTGGTCTATCATGTCACGAAGTGGCGTAACTTAATTCCCAATGGTTTTGAAGATATAATGCTTTTTCATTTCGTCGTAAGTGTTTTGGAGACTATTCAGCAAAACACGTACTGACTTAAGTTAACTTACGCCTGTTCGTGTTTTCCGAAAAAAAAAATTGTTGACTATGTCTCGTTTTACACGAAGTGGCGTAACTACATGTGGGGCGGTCGGAAAATGCAACCTAATTGTTTTGTTGCACAAAGATGGGAATAGAGGGAAAACACCGGAAGGAAGACTGATACCGCAATACCGCACTATCTATATACTGATCTGCACCACTATCTGCTCGTCTGTCCATCACAACACATGCTTTAGATGTAGAGCCCAGGTAAGCATTTTGTTAAAATATTACTTATTAGGCCTACAACCATAACTAACCCTTAACCACAGACGTGAAACTTTTGTGCGTATATACAGGCGTGAGGTCCCACGCTGCAAATAATGCTGACACTAACACAGACGTGAAGTCAGGTGTCAGATAACCACTTATCGCTCCGGCGGCAGAGAGAAGACTGAATGGTAGGAAGGTACTGAAGATCTTGTGTCCACGAGGTTACTGGTTACTGATGGCAGAGGGCGTCAGAACGCTGTGTGGTCCCGGGGACCTCATGTCTGTGGTTAAGGGTTAATAAATTAGTCTGCATATAATTTGTACATCAAGAACACTTATGTTCACCTTTCAATGCATTGTTTGATAAACTGTTTATTAGTGAATTATTACTGCAGGTAAAATTAACTCTAGGCTATTTTGAAGTGGACGTTACAACATACATTGCAAGTTTAATTTTGTATATTTATAATACATTACTTATTGTATCTTACAGATCGACGCTGGAGTTTGCATGCAAGTAAGAAGTGGACTAAAAGAAGATGGACGCTTTAGTGAAGTGGACTGACGGCACCCGGAACGTGGTGAGATTAACTGATTTAATTCCAGTTGATAAGGGCAATGCTTTTAAAAAAGGCTCCAAAGTTAAAATGCTTTACAATAAAACATTTTATTTTGGAACAATAATATTGTTAGAAAACAGTGATTCAGATAGCATGTCTGATGAAGACGAACAGGCATTGGCCGAATTTGTGCCTCTTTCCCGCCTTAAGAGCAATAACAGAGATACCGAAGCTGATCACAACCCCAACACTTCATTTGGAAATACAGATATAGCCTCTAATGTAGACTTAAATTGTTTTGGTAGTGAACCCGATGACAGCGACGCGGATCCAGATTTTACAGAACTGTGCGAATTAAAAAAATGTAAACTAGTAGGTGTTCAAACATGTTGTTGTGGATTGCTTGTTTGCAAATCCCACTGGTCAAAAAATGAATGTGACCATATTGTTTTAACTGATAGCAGCGATGAAAGATTCATTGCTAAATCTCCAAAGAAGAAAAAGAAGAAACCCCAACCTAAGTTTGCAGAAAAGAATAATATTGATAATACAGATCCCATGCATTCTACATGTTCTTCCAACGGTTGTAACTTAGAGATTTTTGCAGCTTGTGTGAGATGTCTTGAGTTACTATGCTTTAGACATTTTGAGGAAAGTGATGAGTGTAAAAACCATACAGATAATTTAGAAAAATTGGAAACGCTCATCGAAGAGCCAAGAGAGCCAGAAGATTTTGTTACAGAAGGGTCTGCACGAGAATTTCCCTTAGAAAAACGGTACAAAATAAATAGACAGAAAGAAAGAAAACAAAGGAGAAACACTGGTCACGGCTATACACAAGAAAAGTCTTACAATTTAGTTGCTCCAAGAGAAATTAAAGACCGTTGCATTGGTAGATTCTGTGAGAAAACCAAGAAGTCTTGTAGTAAATTTACAGATGAAGACAGACAAAATATTTTCAAGTCGTACTATGCTATGGGTAGTCTTCAATTACAACGAGAGTTCATTGCAAGACACATAGTGTCAGGGGCAACAAAACGCAAAACTACAGTTGGCGACAGTCGTAGAGCACAGTCAAAACAGTATTTTTTAACATTAAAAAATGAAAAAGAAGCAGTGTGCAAAAAGTTTTTTCTTAATACTCTTAGTATTAGTGAACGAACAGCAAGAACAGCTGTTGGAAAAGTAGCAGAGACAGGTGTTTTAGAACCAGAAAAGCGTGGAGGAAGACAGGAAACCCTAGCAGCTAGAGATGCAGATATTCGTAAGCGAATGACCGATCACATCAACAGATTTCCAAGAGTAGAAGCGCATTACTGCAGGGCTAATACAACCAGAGAATTTCTACATGATGATTTGAATATTAAAAAAATGTTTAACCTTTACCAAAGTGAAGATCCCAACGCCAACAAGGGCAGCATCGGGTTATACAGACTTATTTTTAGAAGTTTAAATTTAAGTTTTCATCATCGTAAAAAAGATATGTGTACTCTCTGTATGACTTACAAGACAGGCGATGGAGACACAAAGGACAGAATTAAACAGAGGTATGACCAACACATTGCGGAAAAAACAAAAGTTAGAGCAATAAAGGAAAGGTGTAAAGCAGCAGCAATTGAAAACAAAACTAATGTTTGTTTAGTATTTGACCTTCAGCAAGTAATCTTCTTGCCGAAAACCAACGAGAGCGCCGTATTTTATAAAAGACGCTTATCAGTGTACAACTTTACAATATACGACTTGGGAACCAAGGACTGTCATTGTTTTACTTGGAATGAGTCAATAAGTAAAAGAGGTTCATCTGAAATTGCTTCTTGCATATTCCTCATGCTTAAGGAGCATGATAAAAACAACGTAGGCAAAAAAGTGACTTTGTTTGCTGATGGCTGTTCTGGCCAGAACAAAAATAGTATTCTGCCTGCAATGTTCCTTTACTTTTTGTTCAATAGCTCTAACATTTCTGAAATTAGTTTGAGATTTTTTGAACCTTACCATGGTCAAAATGAAGGTGATGCTGCTCACAGTGCGATTGGCCATGCCATAAATCAAGCAGGCGATCTGTTTGTTCCTTCCCAGCTGGTACCAATAATTAAACTCGCCAGAAGGGCGCGTCCTTACATAGTCCATCAAATGGAAACAAGGGACTTTTTGGACTTTAAAAGACTCTCCAAAGAACTGCGCATTCTCACCATTCGAGAGGATAACGAAAAAGGACAACCCATAAATTGGCCTAACATGGTAGAGTATGCTTTTAAGAAAGACCATCCTACAACAGTTTTTTTCAAGAACAGCCATCTTGATGAAACGTACAGGTCATTTACTTTAAAACGTGATGCTGACAAGAACCTGAAGATGCCCCTAGATCGTCTCAACGTTCTACCGCAGGCTATAACAAAAGAAAAGTTCAAGGATCTGATATCACTTTGCGAAGGACCTACTCCCGTTGTAAGGGCTGCAGAGTTTCAGAACTATTACAGGTCCTTACCTAATTAACTTTTCAAAGATTGTTGTCTAGAAGAGATGAAACTTGAATATCGTTATTAGTGTTTCTTCTTTGTTATTGATATTTTATCAATCAATATTATTTAGTTAAGATAAGTTTTTTTATCATTTTGTATGGTTTTTAAAGCTAAACAGTACTGTTTTTATTGAAATTGACATCAGGTTATTTTATTTTACTTTTTTTTAAAACAAATTTTTTATTTTATGAAACCAACAAAGTTGAGTATCACTAAGTGGATATTGTAGTTCTGATAATAATTATTTTGCCTAGTTTTTGTTGTTTAGAAATTTTTTTTTAAGAGTGTAGATTTTTCAATGTATACATGTTAGTTTCACTATAGTAAAAATTTTTATGTAAGCAGTTTTCAAACCTCTACTTTTTTAAAACCATAACATATTATGTGAAGCTACTCGATTAAAAATTTTTTTTAATAATACACTGTGTGAAGAAGGCCCAATAATTAATGCTGAGTGATTGAGTTATTTACTGCTAATATGATATACTTTCCTAATAACCTTTAGTGTTTGTACTAACAAACGATTTGTATTGTTATAAGTAATAAAACTTGAACATTTTTCATTATTTAAATGTTTTATTTCGCGGCGTAACTCTGCAATGAATGAAAACAACAAAACACGAAGTGGCGTAACTACAACATTTTTTATATTTTATTATAAATCTTAAAATATAAATTTGTAATAAATAAAGTAATTATAGGTAACCCAAGTCAGACATCTTAAATATATATAAAAAATTAAATGAAGGGTTTTCTAGTTTGGGATTGTGCGGTATAGCACTTCAAACATAGGTGCTTTTCTTATTTTTGCTCTCCTGAAAAGTTGGCATTTTACAGATACGCCACTTCGTGTTTTGATGGTCGATATAAGCGAGTCCTAGACAGCAGGGCGCTCAGTTTGTTACTGACGTCGGCGGTGTAAGAATCACCTAGTTTATTTCTTCTGGTGCATAAGTCGTGTCAATTAGCTGTTCTTGAGACCTCGATGGCATCTTTACCGTCTTTAACGTCGAACTCGATGGAGGTTGTACCGTCGACTACGGGAACCTTGACGACAGCTACGACGGAGAAGGAGCAGATTCCGTTGACAACCACGGTGACAACACTGGAGGAGACTTCATCAGACGCGATACCACCAGCAGAAGAGACTTTAATGCCGGTAGTGCTGGCTGTGCAGGAAAACTCGACGAACTTCGTTTCGCCCTCGATGGAGGCTTCAATGGATGCCGAATTGACAACAACTAACGAACATCGGTGCTGTTACTGTGACAAGATTTTCTCAAACAGCAGCAATGCTCGACGGCATGAGAAGAGAGAATGTGCCAAGAACCTATATCGTAAAATGTTTGTTTGTGAGAAATGTCATAAGCAGTTTGCCAGAAAAGATAATATGAAAACGCACATGAAGACATGTAAAGGTCCTGCTGTGCGGCAGAAAGTAAAGGTTTCGGTGCAACAGCGATGCGTCGATGTTCATAAGAGTATGCCTGGAAATGGTACTACTGTTGCAACGTCCATATCTGGATCGGGTCTGAAAGGTTCGTCTACATCGGCACGGTATCCTTGCAGCTACTGTGATATGTCGTTCACATTTTCCCATGATGCACGAAGACATGAGCGGAGCAAATGCAAAAAGAATCCTTCTCGTATAAAGTTTCGATGTGATGATTGTCATGAATGGTTTACTCGAATTGATAGTTTGCGACGACATGCGAAAATATGTAAAGGTGAAGTCCGTGTGCCTACTGCTGAACTACCTGCAGACATTTCGACTCCTCGCTTTAGATTGAAGGCTCGTGAGCGTACAATAAAAAAAACAGATGCGCAGCAACCGATTGCTATGACGACTGAACATGGACCTAAACCTAAGACTGTGTTCGGAGCATTACAAGTGAACGATAATGGCTTCTACTTGGCGCAGACTGCATTTCGTGGAACGTTGAAAGACTACTATTATCTAAATACGTTCGGTGAGTCGAAGGATATTTGTACTTTTCTTGATGATATCAGACAGGACATAATCAATCAGCTTACTGATGACGTAGCAACAAACGGACCATTAAAATATAACTTGTGGTTGGACTGTCTATATGGAAAGCCATATCCGTTAGATGACAAAGTGAAAAAGTGTGCATTCAAGACATCGGCTACAGTAATTTACAGTTCTAACGATGTGAAGCAAACTGTTAAACACGGTATCCAGAAATTCTGTCAAGAAGAGGAGAACTATGTCAGTAAAGGATCTGGTTGGACTCTGTCTAGTATAAACCGATTGGAGCTAAGAATAAGTCATTTCACACCGATGCGGAACTAAATGATTGATTATAAATTTGCTAGCTTTCGTAAGTGATCCTGTAGTAGAATAGAAATTATGTAATAAATATTCTGTTTGTAAAAGAACTTGCGGTGTTTAATTCCTCGAACCTGTTACTATTATGTTAAATTGATGTTATATTTAATTTTTTTGTATTGGCCAGGGGTCGAACCAAGGATAGGAACTGACCGGGTCAATCAGTATATTGATTGCAAATTTATTTAATAAATTTTGGAACTTTTCCCGAATTTCTAGCTAAATAATTACGGATTTTCAAGATGGCGGCCAAATTTCAAGATGGCGGGCACCTTAGTAATAAATGATTACTGCACTCGAGCGGGTAAGAGTTAAACTAACATGGCGTCAGCGCACTCTAGCCGACGATACAATGATGATGGCTTCCAGCATCGAAGACAAGATGGCGGACATGACGTCATACTAGGTGACGATATATATGCTTTGAAAAAAAGTGGTGGGAGTCAGTATGCCAGCGCCCTCAACGAGGGAAGGATCGGATGTCATTTTTAGTTTTTTTTTGCCCTCACCGGGTTCGAACCGAGGACTCTGAGCTCCGTGTCGTAAAGTACATTTTTTATAAATAATTTTTTAAATTTTTATTAAATGGATTTTTTATAATTTTTAAATTTTTTTTTATTAAAATCGGATAATAAATAAAAAAGTTAAAGATGGCGGCCGCAACGAAAAATGCAACGGTGACATCATCATCCAATATGGCTGCCATGACATCCTTATTTTCAAGGTCGGCGGCTTATAAGCGGCTAGCTCTTAGGAGTTTTAAGCCGCTTTTAGGAGTTTTCGTTTTTTCTAGGGCAAAGCGACTTTTGAGGATTTTCGAAATCCTAATTTTTGAACTGTGGAATTATGTGAGATTTTTTGGCGGAATTTTTTTTCAAAAAAATTGAAATTTTGGCGATTTTTGAGGAATTTTGGGCAATTTTTGCCCATTTTTGGCGATTTTTGAGGATCAAATTCCAGGTCAAGGTCAAAGGTCAAGGTCACAACCATCCAAGATGGCCGCCGTGACGTCACAATCCAATATGGCGGTCGGCTCCACAGGCTCCACAGCCAGAAGCCAGTTTCAGGAGCCCCTATTATATACTACTTACGTACAATAATAATTTGTTTAATTGCCATGTGTGTACTATTGAAAAATAAATGAATTATTTATATTTTAAAAAGTACGTTTTATTTCTTGTATTCTGATTTCCAACTAAGCATGTGTTTCCGCTACTGTATGTGTGATCATTCCGTTTCCTGTGTGTACGTTCCGTTTCCTGTTTGTACGTTCCGTTTCATGTGTGTACGTTCCGTTTCCTGTGTGTACGTTCCGTTTTCCTGCTTGTACATTCCGTTTTCCTGTGTGTACGTTCCGTTTTCCTGCGTGTACATTCCGTTTTCCTGCGTGTACATTCCGTTTTCCTGCGTGTACGTTCCGTTTTCCTGCGTGTACATTCCGTTTTCCTGCGTGTACATTCCGTTTTCCTGTGTGTAAATTCCGTTTTCCTGCGTGTACATTCTGTTTTCCTGTGTGTACGTTCCGTTTTCCTGCGTGTAAATTCCGTTTTCCTGTGTGTACGTTCCGTTTTCCTGCGTGTACATTCCTTTTTCCTGTGTGTACTGAGTTCATGGTCTATATGTCTGATATTGGCATGACCCGGTCTTGCGGTCCGAAGACAATTGGCCTGTATGTGTGGCTTTGTACATGAACGGCTTATAGGTTATTATTGAAAAATTAGACTTTCATGTTTGGCTAATCGGCACTGTATTTAATTCGTTGGTCAGGTTTATTGTCTTGAGTTTTTTTTCGTAGAGTGAATGATCAATAAACTCCGCGAAAGGTAATGGAAAACAGAATCTTAAATTTATTTATTAATTAGTTACAACTGTCAGTGGTCAAGAATCTAACCGTGGACAGCAATCCATCGATTCGATTTGTAAATTAATAATTGATTTTTTCGGAGACTTTTGGAATTTTCCTCGCATTTGTAGCTAAATAATTAGGGGAGACCGGGGTAAGTTGATACATTTTTTTGTTTCTAATTTTTATAATTTTTTTTATGAACACGAAAATTAGATAAAAATTATCAATGTACAAGCAGTTGTTCCTTTACACATTTAGCATATTACAAGTTATGAAATATGATAACAAACTTAGTAAAAATTTATTTAGTTAGCAAATGCGAAGTGTCTCAATTTGACCCACTCTGGGGCAAGTTGATACTGCCATTGGGGCATATTGATACAACCACAGCCAACCTATTCAAATGATGATTCATGATTGTTCACATAACTATAAATGAAAAACTACTGTTCTGAATTTTTATAAATAATACAAATTTTACATGTTGGCAGTGCGCTGCGAATTATTCACCATATTTGTTGTTGCTCTAGAAAAAACATATTGACTAAGAAATAATTAACGATAATAAAATATTTACCAAAACATTTAATCACTTCACTAACATTTAACTATTTTAACTCAATCACTTTGACTGTCTTCGGACAAAACACAAGTGTCCGATTGGCAATAAATGCATGTGTATTCCAGAATGTCTTTTCTACATTTAAGGTGAGCCCATTTTGGCAGGAAATGCACTGAATCCATTCCTCGCCTTGTTTGTATGATGAATATAGTTTGAAGCAAATTAAACATAGGGCATCTTCATCATCTTCTGATTCTGTATTTGATGAACTATCATCTTCCTCGTCCCGGCGCCTCAGAATTTTTTTCTGGTTTTCTTTGGATTAATTTTTAGACATTTTTAAACTTTTTCCTGGTTTTTCGTCATGAAGGTTTTTATTTTGCTTTCTCATCAGGCTTTCTTTTCTCACAGATGCTCTTATTTATTTTTCTCGCAGTTTTATTTATTTTATCCGTGCTTCATTTTCCAGTCTCTCTTCCACTGGAGTGTCTGTAAGAATTGATGTCATTCGTCTTCTGTTTGTAGGCCTAGTCTGTTTTCGTTCACCAGCTCTGGGAAATGGACGTACTACCTCGGGACTGACCACTGTACGAGGCATTTCTTGGTTAACACTGCTTGAGGATGGCGCAGTTTCAGCATTTTCTTCACTTAATTCAGGCCTCGTTGAGGTAGATGGAGATTCAGGAGGAATAGATGTGTTGTTCCCAACTTCTGTATGTCTTTCTTCTCTCAAAGGACGATCTGTCACCGAATATGGCAAAAAGTCTGCATCTGTAAAAATATCTGGATTGTAAGGCATGATACCAGTGCTTTGAAACCCTGATGATATATTTGTTTGAGTTAATGCATGGGATAGAGCACGTGCGACAATGGATGGTATGTCGTATATTGTTATCGTTTTCCCAGGGTTGCTAGTCATCCAGTTGTCAACTCCAGAAAAATTATATCTCTTAAACGGTCCAAAAACTGACTTGTCTAGTGGCTGAAGACGGTGACATGTATGAGGCGGGAAAGACAAAAGAATTATGCCACTGTCTTTGCAGAATTTCAAGACAGGTTAAAACAAATGAGATTCATGATTGTCTAGTATAAGTAGACAAGGCTGCTCTTTCGTCGACTTGACATGGCTATGGAAGTGCTTGATGAAAAGTAAAAATTAAGGCCCGGTCATCCAGCCAGACGGATATGCCGTGCCCACACAGCCAGGAGGTCCGCCTTTGATAAAATAGTCTTTAAAAAGAACTAGGGATAATATAAATAGTGGCGGAACTGAATTACCAACATCATTTACAGCAACTGCCATGGTAAACATGGTTCCCCTTTCAGCTTATGTCGCCTTTCCCACTTGGCGCATACCTTTCTCTGCAAAAAATTTCGATGGTCGCTGCACAATCTGGAGACCGGTTTCATCAGAATTCCATACGTCCTTAGGGGAAAGAGAGTATTTATCTAATACAACCTTTAAGTTTGTGAAAAACATTCCAACATTGTGCTTGTTGAAGCTAGTGACGCAGCTCAAACTTGTTGATTCAGGATATCTGATGGAAAGTATAGGATGACTCTTCATATACCCGGTGAACCATTCTGCTGAATTAGTTTCGATGCAGTCCAAGTCTCAGGAATTGCGACGTTGTTAGCCAAAGCTAAGTCATAAGCCAATACCCGCACATCTCTAGGAGTCAACCCATAATATATTTTTGAGCAGTGAAGAATATGTTATTTCAGCTGTAGTTTTATATATTTACTTAACACCTGCCTGTGTTTAGCATACCCTACTTCAACATCAGGTCGCGGTCCTTTTTTCTTGCAATATCTCGACAGGGTCATTTTATCAATTCCATATACCAAAATATGTTGATATAATTCCAGACACTGTGCTGAGTGAGCCATCTGATGCGTTTCCTCATACATGCGCGTAGTTTTATCTTTACTCTACAGATGGCATGCAAAGTACTAATATTTTCTTAGGCTAGAACGATGGCTATGAGCTTTATCTGCTGTACACGAAACTGTCGCTATTTATTTGTTTACACAATGAAACAAAAGCATCTTTATTTATAAAATACAACAGCGGTTATTTATATTTTTTCGAAACAAAAAGATTTAGTAAGCTTAATCGGAAACGTCAAGTGTAGTGATATTACGGAAACGATACAAAAAATATAATTTATTTTGAAAAAAAATAAACAAGCGGGGCAAGTTGATACATCGTATCAATTTGCCCTTTTTCAAATGTATCAACTTGCCCCATACGACGCCATTTCATTTCAACACCGGTACATGGAAAGAGAGACCCCACTAAACAATTATCAATAATGGAATCAACTTACCTTTTAGAGGCAAAACAACATATGAATCAAGACAGAAATAAAAGTGTTTATCCGTGCACGTTATGTAACTTCAAACAACAACCATAAAATTTACTTTTCACTTTAAAAAACAACATTCTTGAATAACTTTTATACCGTTACACCCATACCACCAAGCGTACACTCGGACTGAAGGCTCCACGGGATGGGTCTCCCCTTCCAAGGAGACACATGTGCGCATGCGCGTTTCCGCTCAGAACCAGTTGAATCAACGTGCCCGTCTCAATTTACCCCGGTCTCCCCTACATGATTTCAAGATGGTGCCCAAATTTCAATTGGCGGGCACCTCAGTAGTAATAAATGATTACTGCACTGTAGCAGGTTAGAATAAAACTATGATGATGGTAAGGCGAGTACACACAAGATGGTGTCCTCCAGCAGACTAAAACAATATGTTGGCAATGAAAACTAACAGGTGGTAGCTCCTGGTAGAATGTAATGAACATGAAATGACGGATCCATGATGTACGTCAAGGTAAAAGTCAAATTTCAAGGTCAAAGCAAATTTCAAGGTCAAGGTCAAATTTCAAGGTTAAGGTCAAGGTAAAATTTATGGTCAAAGTTCAAGGTCAAAATCAATGTTCAAGGTCAATGACAACGTTCAATACCAACAGACGAGGTTAATGGTATGATGAACAGAAAATTATACTAACATATCGCTAGCACGCACTATCAGACGAAAACAAGATGACGATCTCCAGGGGACGAAGAATAGATGGCGGACATAACGTCATACCATTTGACATTATATATACCTTGGTATTGGTGGTAGGTCAGTCTGTAGGTGGCTTTTGAGTAAGAAGTATCTGGTTATTTTTTTATTTTTTTTTTTGCCTTCACTGGTTTCGAACCAAGGACGGGAATCGATATAAGCAATCAGAATTCTAATAAGTTCATTTTTTGATGAATTTTGTTGTTTTCATTAAAACCGGATAATAAATAAAGATTTTCAAGATAGCGGCCGTAACGAAACATGCAACATCAATAGGATCCAATATGACGGTCGTAACATAAATTGTAACGATGACATAGTACTCTATCATGATGTCGGGCATAACGAAACAGGCAACATTTATATAATCCAAGATGGCGACCGTAACGATAAGTGCAACAGTGGTTTTTAAGATTTTTATTATTTAATTCTTTTATTTAATTGAATTTTTTTTTATGATTTTTAAAAATTTTCCCGATTTTCTAACATAAAAATTGCGGATTTTAAAGATGGCGACCGTAACGATAATTGCAACAGTTACGTCTTAATATAAGATGGTGGTTCTGTCTCGAACAGGTAATATAATTATTACTTAAAATTAAAAAAAAATACAAGTCCGAATATGTGTGTTATTTTTATATATACCTTATTTAATTCTCGGTCTGGTAAATGTCTCGATGGCCGTGCGGTTAAAGGCGTATTTTTTCCAACCTAAAGATCAGAGCTGAGATGGTTCGAATGACAGCGCTTTCAATGTATTTTGCATAAAAAATTATATTTAATATGTCGATAAGGACAATAATAGCTATGGATGGTAATGGAACATCGACCTTATGTGATTTGACAGAGCGACGCTGGCGCTCTCTAGGAACAAACAACAGAAACAAAGTCGACGGTATCCAAGATGGTGGCCTCCAGCAGAATAGAAAAAAATAAAGAGCGATGCTGGCGCTATCTAGGAACAAATAGAAACAAAGACGACGGTATCCAAACTGGCGGCCTTCAGCAGAACAGAAAAAATCAAGAGCGACGCTGGCGCTATCTAGGAACAAACAGCAGAAACAAAGACGATTGTATCCAAGATGGCGGCCTCCAGTGGAACAGAAAAAAATCAAGAGCGAACCTTGCGCTCTCTAGGAACAAACAGCAGAAACAAAGTCGTTGGTATCCAAGATGGCGGCCTCCAGTGGAACAGAAAAAAATCAATATGGTGACAGACGAAAATTTCATCATAATGAGTGGGGCGCTCGATTTAAAGATGGCGGATACAATATAGCGGATCCAAAATGGTCGCCGGGGTCATGGTCAAGGTCACGATCAGCCAAGATGGCTGCCGTGATCTACTTGTCCCGTTACGCATATCCAAGATGGCCGCCGTGATGTCACAATCCAAGATGGCGGACCGACTATCACAATTCACGTGCCAGCGCCAGGGCTCGGACCACCATTTACACACTACTTTTTACAGGTTAGGTGATTTACTAGATTATAATACCTTTAGACATTTGTAAGCTATATACAAAAGGTTAGATTTACACTTTAGCACTTGACATGGTATACCCTAATGATGCTGTGGGTGGCGTTCATTTTGGTGTGTGTAGCACTGGCACTCTGGTTGGCGACCGTTGCACTTCACACGGAGGAAAGACCCGCGCCATAATCCGCTAAGCCAAAAAACCAACTGTCGAGGATATATTATAATAATACTAATACCCCGAGTGCTCGAGCTGGAAAGTAGGTAAGTAGACGGTACGCATGCGCCGACTGCACGGTTGTCTCACTTGCTCTCACACAGAGGCTGGGTGAGTAAATTATTTAATCCTGTCGATCCTAATCAGGATAATGAGATAAACTTATTAAATTAGTTTGTCACCGGTCCTCGATAAGTGTACGAAGTTTAGATTAAATCTGTCTTTTTAAAGTGGGTCAAAATCGAGTGCAAAGCAGTCGGTTACAAACATACAGGTGAAGATAATATAAAGCGTGTAATAATAAAGCGTGTAAAAACTCCCGCGCCTTCGACGACGAGGCAAAGTTTGGCACGCTGTTGTTTCAATCACCGCCAAATTGGAAAAAAATTTAAAATCTAAAATCAATATATGTAGACATTTTACACACGTTAAAGTGTGTTATTTTTTTTTAAGTGTTTTGTGCAATTCTGATAGATTCAAAATCTTAGTTAAAATAATCATAACCCACTCTCACTTTTCATTTAATTAAATTAAAAAATATTTAGTAGACTTTAAAAACTATAAAGGTACTACTATAAAAAAATATTAATTTAAAAAATAATTTTTATAAGTAAATAGTGGTATCTTATATACATTGTATTAAATGTGACGCTAGTACTATAAAACATTTTGGCCGACAGCGAAACGCTGGGTGACACTCTATGGTATTTTAAATTTAATGGTTTTTGGCATAATGTCATCTTCTAGTACTATAAAAACAAGATGTTCCATGAATTTAAAACATTAACTAGTATTATAAATTTTTACATAAATATATCTAATTATTACTATGTAAAAATATGTGGTCTCTCTATGAACTTAACTGTGACCTAGTACTATAAAAATATGGCAGTCTCTCTTTAACTTAACTGTGATGTCATCATCTAGTAATATTGTCACGCGCACCTAGCCGGTGCCACCGCCATTTCTGTCACGATCCACCTTCAGAGGGGGGGCGAGAATCGTAGCTCTTTACATAGAAACAACTCGCTTGGCATCAACTAGTCTTAACTTCATAAAATACTTTACTGTACCTAGGATCATAGGTTCGTCATCCCGTACAGGATGTCTGGTGAGAGCTGAACTAAGGAGATTTTGCAAAATAACATAATACTTAATTAAAATTATTTTATTCTTAAAGTCAAATACTCAACATCATTTTAAAGAACATTTAAATAGCGGGATTACAATTTAAAACAATAATCTCTTTACTTCCTTAACGATTGAACGACCTTACAAGAGAGAGAATGAGAGAACTTCACTAAACACTTCCCTAGTCCTTCCGAATACCTCAAATCATAATTAATACTTAAAATTAAAACAAAGATAAGTCCATACTCACATTTTCCGAAAAGCCTTTCTTGATCGATTACTTTAAAAAAATAACGTAGGGGCCTCTCCTGCCCTTGAAATCCCGAACGAACATTACATTTTAAAAACTATGACGCGTGACCCCTGACGAGGGCCATAGCCTCCGCCCGAAAGCTTGACGACTACATTATGACCTAACTTAAATTAAACGACTCGTGGCCTCTGGCGTCGACCATAGCTTCCGCCCGAAAGCTTGAATTCCTACATCACGAACGAACTAACAACTCGTGACCACAGGTGAGACGCATAGCCTCCGCCTGAGTGAGCCTGAATTCCTACATCACGAACGAACTAACAACTCGTGACCACAGGTGAGACGCATAGCCTCCGCCTGAGTGAGCCCCGAGTCACCACTCACTTGCGCTTAAATTCGCGCGCCCTGCCGCGCCTACCATAACAAAAGCTCGTTATTGAAGTCAAATTTACTAAACAACTAACTAGAACATCTGGGAAGACTACCCCCCCTCTACCCCAATGTGCAGGCCACACCGCGCGGCTTGTTACGACAGCGCGCCCCAGTAACTGCGGCCCGTGGCTGCGCCAGCGCGCGGCCAAACAAACAAACAAAATTCTGCAAGCCCGCAGCGCGCCGCGCCGGCCCCGTGCCCCAATTACATGGTCACGCCACTTGCGCTGACGAGTGAACAGAGCAGCCAGCCCAGAGTCCCGTCAGTAAAGTCCCTAAATTTGATTTCAACAACCCTGCAAAATTTCAACCCGCGACATAACCCTCCCCTCACAGAGCTCGAGCCCCATCGAGCTACCTCAAAATTACAAATTGTCTTTTTCCATTAAACCATAACTATAAATTCCTCATTTCACAAAAATAATAATTTTCTTAGTTCCTTGCTGTCTGAACATACATCTAGATTCTGCATAAGATTTATTTTAAAACAACAAGTATTCATAAAATTAAATGTAAAACTTTTATCTGGTTTGTTCTCACAGGAACCTTCAGAGGCTCGAGTTCTCAATTCTAAAAAAATTGTTCTGTTAGTGAAGCTCTCTTTACAAATTAAATTACTGTTCTTAGTTTCTCAGTATTCGTTAAACAATGTGCGAATTCTTGATAATTATTATTATTTTTTTTTTTTCGGTTTCCGTTTATTACCATACTTCTTTCGTTCTTCAAAAAAAATTAAGTGTCCTTACAGTGTTTCAATTAATTAAACTCTTATCTCGTGAAGGTTGGTGCAACTCCTCGAAGTCAGTGTTGTCGAGAAGAGTAGCTCCCTGGGCTGGCCATCAGCAAACACCACTCAACTCCAACAGCTACTGGACTGGCTTCCAGGGCAGCTCACAACTTCTCCCCACATCTGCTTCGGAGTTGTGCCATCCTCATCACGAACAGATTACAATTCTGAAACATCATCAACAGGCATTACCATCACGCCTGACAAATACAAAACTAACTACTAAACTGCAATCGATGGGCAAGGATGCAAACACACAAAAAAATAAAATTAATTAATTCAACTGCTAACATAAAGTATCCCACCCTTAGCATAATCTAATCAGGCAAATAATTTGATAGGAAAAAATTAAGGAAGGGAAACATGACCTCCAATGATTTTCCCTAACTCTTGAGTCTTGATCTTCTCTATACAGCAAATAGTCCCCACGAAGTAACTGGGTTGAAGGTCAGTTCACATGACCCACCCATAACCTCTTCTACTCTTCTTTTCTTCTGGGGGCAACCACAATGCCCACCAATCTCTCTCCATGGTGCCGAACCAGCTATCCCATGAGAGTAAACAACGTAGTCAATAGGAGCGCAGAGGGGAAACACCAATCTCTGGCTTGTCGAGTCATAAAACTGCTTTATCTTCTTCTTCTTCTTCTTCTGAGTAAAACATCTGATTAATCTTGCTACTATTCTTCCCAACAATAAAAAAAAAGTTCATCAGGTATCTTCATAAAAAAACATTCTAACTAATAATAAGTCTTCTTTTTCTTCTTTTTTTTTCTGTTAGATGTAATAGAAGGCCATGTTAGGGAGGTTATAGGGAAAAAGAGTGGCCAATTCCCACCCCATCACCCACCTAGATCATGACTAATTAACTTTTAAACTTTCTATTTCAAACAAATAAAAAAAAAACATTTTTTTTTATTCAAACTTTTAAACTATAATTACTTTTACTTCATAACCTCAAAAGCTAATCAATAATTCTAAATGAAATTGTGATTTACTGCATCCTTGTTCCATCCGATCTGTTTGTTTATAACCTTTCTTGTAAAGTATAAAATTTTCAAACATTACTAATTCAAAAAAAAATTAAATTCTGGTGTCCTTTGAGTTACAATTAACTTTACTATTTCTTAGCTTGAAATAATTTAAGTTTTCAAAACTATTTCATTGTCTAATTCACAACACCTAAAAATCAACTCAAAACAACAAATCATCAAAATCAATAAGATCATCTGACCTACCTATCAGTACGGTGAACTTGAACTGTTCGTACACATTTATAATAAGCTATTGTATTGAAATTCCAACCTAAATAAGGTTTTAAAAAAACTACTAATCCCTCTGTAAATTAAGAAAATTAACTTTAAAAATTAAACTTAAGGTATTAGTTCTTTTTGACAGCTACCACAACTCACTAGTTCCATTACATTACTATAACCTAAAAAGTTCTGTAAATAATGTTTATAACAAAAAAAACTCCAGTTACTGTCTTCCATAAAAAAAAATAAAACTTTACATGACCTTATTAATCTCCACTTGTAAGTCCATGGCTGCCAGCTTTCTCTTCTCTTGAATCTTCAGTCTTGGCTCTTGTTTCAGTGATCTTGTATCTTGTCTCTCGAACTCTTGTCATCTTGTAAACTGGACTGCTGCTCAGCTCATCTTAAGGAATCTGTAACAGTTTCAAAAATACATGTTAATTTAAATTACATAATTCCTGTTCTTTGGTCCTAAAAAAAAATTGTATTATTAGTACACATTACCCTGAAACAACATTATTATTCATTGTTTATTACTTAAAAAAAATGCTTTACCATAAAATCCTTTTTTGTTCTTTTCATTAGGCCTATTTATTTTCCTTCTTCTTAATTAAATTCTGCTTCAAATGTTAATCCTAACTTAAGACCTACCATCTATTTATTATTCATTACCTACATTATTTATGTTACCCTAAAATTCCCATAAGTTTCTAATACTTCCTATCAAAGACATTCTCTCTAAAAAAAAATTTACTTGTGACTCTTAACTTAACAAACTTAAAAAAAACTTTTACACTAGACTTAACTTATTATTCATTCTTAGTTACTAAATTTCTATATGTAAACTTTAGTACTTACAAACAAAAACTGCCTATTTCTCTCTACCTCTTAATCTCTTTCAATTATTACAATAATAATGTTACCTTGCATCTTTAAACTTTCTTCTTTTCAATTAAATTAGACATCTCATAACAATAAAAATTCTGCCTATACTCTTCTTATGGGTGTACAACCCAACAACAAAATTTCAAATTCTCAAGTTTCCTTATATTTAAATTATGCAATGCACATAACCTCTGTGGTGCCTGTACCCTTTTAGGCCTACCACCTTCTCCTCTCACAGCATGACAACTCTTATTCCTCGGGGTCTGTATTCACTGTTACAAATCAAATATCTCAAAAAAATTAAAAACAAATTTATTATTTTAAGAAAACAAAAATTTACATTGAATTTACTATGGAGCCTGGAAATCTTAATGTCTCACAGCAGCTAACATGACTAAATCCCATGGAACCCCAGGTTTACATAACCTGTGCCCAAAAATTTAAGCATACCAGGCTTTCTCTGCACTGGTTTTACAGCATCACACACTATTTAGGGCCCCTGATCTGCCATCAGTCCCAAGGAGTTTTCCCACAACCCCTCTCTACACAAGCGCCTACCGCATTCCTCTCAATTGGCTATCGGTTTTACGGCATTCTTTTGGGATCCGACCATCAAGTTAGGGCTAATCGAACACTAAACCTCCATACTTCCAAACTAATGTAAATCAATTAAATTTTCTCTGTAAATTCTAAAAATCAAAAAAAATTATTCCAACATGCCAAAGAAACTTCCAAAAAAAATTCATAATCTTATCTTCAAACCATTAAAATAAAAATAAATAGATTACTCTGTTTTCTCCTTAATAACTGTAAACTGTCAACAAATATCATGTCGTAAATTTTAACTATGCTTACTGACTCTTAATCATAAAATCTCATTTGTCCTAATTAATAAACAACCGATTTCCTTAAAATCTCACTGTATCTCTCACACTCAAACTTCACTGGCTGAATATCTCAATAAATTCAAAAACAATTATCTAAACTCTTAAAGAAACTCCTCCCCAATTATTCAAATTACTTCACCTTATTTTATTTCATTACTTAAAACACCTTACTCAAAAAAAATTAATTAATTATCTAGCTATCTTCCATTATTATTTATTTACCGAACAAAACTTTCTCCTAAATTAATTTAGTAAAATTCAATTTCACATTAGGCAAGTACACTAACTCTCTACAGCAATGTTTCTCATTTCCCTCCTTCCTAACTGAATCCAATCTTACTTAACCTCCAGGGAATTTACCTCACAAAATAACCAAAAATTTCACTGTAGTGCCTATCTGCTATAGGCCCACTACACAACAAGGGATTCTAACCCCACCAACAAACTTCATTGAAATGGTACCCTATCCCATACAGGATAGCCACTTCGGTACTACCATGGGGAACTCCTGCCCCAAACTACTCACAACTCTCAGGATTCTCCTGACCCTTAATTCCGTAGTCAGCCCATCTCCTATGGTCTGCGCTACAATTCCCTTTCTTCCCAGGGACACAACACCTCACCTTAGGGTCCCTCGCCCTAATGAAAACATTAATTTTGTCTCTCTGTTCTTTTGGAGTAAATTCCCTCTACACACAAAATCTAGCCTTCCCAGTTTTCTCAATGCTTATCGATTTTATAGTGTACCTCCTTAATAATGTTTACAAATCCCAAAAAAATATTTTTAAAACCGAGGTAGAATTTAACTAACAAAAACATAAACAACTTACAACGAAACACTTCTAGCCTATACATCATACACTTCTTAAATTAAATTACTTACATACTGAAAGTTCCTCTTCTTCTAAAACACACTTAAATTTAAATTTATTTAACCAATAGTCTATTTTCTTATCGCTAAGTTACCGTACAGCTGATCAAAACAAGGTCACGGCCTGTCCACGTCTCCGTATGAGCCCGTGACGTCACCGAATTCCATCAGGTGCGCCAACCCTCGCTTGCGGTTCCTCCGTTCTCCGCTAGGTCTCAGCACCTCCCCGTCACGTGTTCACTCTGCCACGTCCACTGACGTGTCGTTCTGAAACAACTCTCAACATTTTTCTAATTAAAACAAAACATCACTATAAATTCTATAACTCTCTTTTACATAAACTCTCGTTTTCTCTTTAATTCCTTTCTAACGTTTATCCTTCCCTCGACTGATTTAATTCGTACGTCTCGTCTCCTACGCGCACGAAAACAAAACAAACTTCTCTTGAAAATAATTCCTATTTACGACAAAAAACTTTATTTTAAATTATAATTCTCTTAACCTACAATCTTAAAATGAACTTCAATTAAATTAAACCACTTGCATTATCTCTAATAAGCATTTAACTTATAACGTATTCTCCTCACGTAATAATCCCCGATATAAATCTACAATAAATTCAACGACTTAAAACAACTTATCACTATAAACTTTATCCTTACAAGTATCCTCAAATAAACATCTGTTACGTCAAAAAAAAAAATCTCAAAGACTTCCTCCACTATAGACTAAAATTCCGTAATCCTCTCCTCAAGTAAACTCTTAATAACCTGCTATCAGAAGCTGAAACTAACTTAATAATAAACATAAAAATCTACCTCTCTCTCTCTCCAGAAATAGAACCTATCCGGCGAACTCTACCATTTCTGTCACGCGCACCTAGCCGGTGCCACCGCCATTTCTGTCACGATCCACCTTCAGAGGGGGGGCGAGAATCGTAGCTCTTTACATAGAAACAACTCGCTTGGCATCAACTAGTCTTAACTTCATAAAATACTTTACTGTACCTAGGATCATAGGTTCGTCATCCCGTACAGGATGTCTGGTGAGAGCTGAACTAAGGAGATTTTGCAAAATAACATAATACTTAATTAAAATTATTTTATTCTTAAAGTCAAATACTCAACATCATTTTAAAGAACATTTAAATAGCGGGATTACAATTTAAAACAATAATCTCTTTACTTCCTTAACGATTGAACGACCTTACAAGAGAGAGAATGAGAGAACTTCACTAAACACTTCCCTAGTCCTTCCGAATACCTCAAATCATAATTAATACTTAAAATTAAAACAAAGATAAGTCCATACTCACATTTTCCGAAAAGCCTTTCTTGATCGATTACTTTAAAAAAATAACGTAGGGGCCTCTCCTGCCCTTGAAATCCCGAACGAACATTACATTTTAAAAACTATGACGCGTGACCCCTGACGAGGGCCATAGCCTCCGCCCGAAAGCTTGACGACTACATTATGACCTAACTTAAATTAAACGACTCGTGGCCTCTGGCGTCGACCATAGCTTCCGCCCGAAAGCTTGAATTCCTACATCACGAACGAACTAACAACTCGTGACCACAGGTGAGACGCATAGCCTCCGCCTGAGTGAGCCTGAATTCCTACATCACGAACGAACTAACAACTCGTGACCACAGGTGAGACGCATAGCCTCCGCCTGAGTGAGCCCCGAGTCACCACTCACTTGCGCTTAAATTCGCGCGCCCTGCCGCGCCTACCATAACAAAAGCTCGTTATTGAAGTCAAATTTACTAAACAACTAACTAGAACATCTGGGAAGACTACCCCCCCTCTACCCCAATGTGCAGGCCACACCGCGCGGCTTGTTACGACAGCGCGCCCCAGTAACTGCGGCCCGTGGCTGCGCCAGCGCGCGGCCAAACAAACAAACAAAATTCTGCAAGCCCGCAGCGCGCCGCGCCGGCCCCGTGCCCCAATTACATGGTCACGCCACTTGCGCTGACGAGTGAACAGAGCAGCCAGCCCAGAGTCCCGTCAGTAAAGTCCCTAAATTTGATTTCAACAACCCTGCAAAATTTCAACCCGCGACAATATAAAAGAAGAAAATAGTCTTTCTTTGAACTTAACTGTTATCTAGTACTATAAAAAAGATGGTGGTCTATGAATTTACACTAGTAGTATAAAATAGCGGTCTTTTTGTGACCTACTACTGTAGCTTATATTCCTTATTCCTTTCTTTTCTCTTCATCTGACCTGGTCTAGCAGCTAAGGTCGCTGCATATAACCTCGACGTGCTCATGTCCCCCGGATCAAATCCTAGCTGCTGCCTAAATGTTTTTCTTATAAGTAAAAATAACTTCAGCGCTACACTGCAACGCCTCCTAGCTCCTAAAGAATGAACCACAGCAGACGATGCTCCTCGCCAAGGATAACTCCACGTGGCGATACACCCACCTGCCACGCCCACCCCAAGCAACCACCTGTTGCTAGGAAACAAAATGGCCGCCTCTAGACCGAGAATAACACAGCTTCCTACCCCCTCCACCCTCTTGAGGGGTCCCCTTCCTAGTGATAGGAATAGCATAGCTTCGTCCCCTATTCCCCTCTGAGAGGCCTATCCTTAACACAGTGGTCTTACCTCACCTATCCCCCCGTAGATCCCACTCTCCCAGAAACCTTACGCTCCCCCTACTCACGTCATATCTGAATGCGAGGCCTGTATGCGGTGCACTGCCCATATTTTGGCCTACATGCTAGCAATAAAAAGAAAACTTTACCAGAAAGTTTTCTATAAGACATAGTTTTGACTTCAAACACGTTTCACAGTCACGCTTTTGCTAGTGCGTGCTGCCCCCTCCCGCTTAGTGAGGGACTTCTTAATTCCATGGGGGCCCAGTCCCCCCCCTCCCCCCCTCTTGCAAACTTCTCCGGGATCAATGCCCAGAGGGTACTTGATATCATCTGTCTTAAATTTCTATCACTAATTTTAAGATATAGTCATTACGAAAATGCAAGAAGAGAGCATAGTTATACAGAATTGTGGTGAATTATTTGGCTGTTGGACAAAAAAATTTAATTAAAATTTAATTTTTTAATTTTTAGTTCATTCAATGTTAAAAGCGGGAATTTATTAGTTTTTTAAGTATACGTTTATTTTATTATTTTTAATATCAAAATAAATAAAATATATTGAATATTAACAATTGAAACAAATTAAAAGTACTAAATATGAATTATTAAAGAATTTATTTATTACAATCAACTTAAAGTTAGTCATTAATGTTCTTGAAATCTAGTCATTTCAGCTAATGCGTCAATATTACATGGAACTTTTCTTGTTATCTTAGAGCAATCAAGTTCTCCTACTTGGAGACCATCCAATGACTTTACACGACTACGGGCTACATAAGTCTGTCCGGCTGCAAAAATACACGATCCCAAATAAATAACTGCATAATCTACAGTCCAGACTTACATTTTATGCACCGTAGATGCTAAACTCAGTTTTAATGGCAACATTTGCCTTTCAGCAGTACCATAGCTGTACATTTCACTCGAAACTGAATGGCTATTGGTTTAATTATATGTGCACCATCTGTATCGAAATGATGATCACGCCGGAAGAGTGGCCAGATTTTTTTAGATATAATACCCGTATTGCCATTAACGAAACCCGGGAACATTTTCCACAATGACCCGACTTCGGAAACACTCTAAACAAATTTTTTTTGTTTACATTTTCGAAATTAGGGGCATTACGCCACATCTCTCCGAGGGGGAGGAAGTTGAACTCCGGACACATGTTCCACCATAACCCGTCCTCGGATACTCTTTAAAGATAAAATAGTATATTTTTAAAACTTTGGAAGTTTAGAGGCATTATGAGGGGCAGAAAGACGAAGCCCTGGCACAATTTCCACCATAACAAGACCTCAGAAAAACTCTAGATGGAAAATAATATACTTTTAAAATTTTCAAAATTTAGGGGCATTGTCCCTCCTTACCCGGGAAAATTTTACACCATAACTTGACCATTTGGATGGAAAATACTCCAAATTGAAAAAAGCATAGAGTTTACAAATTTCAGAAATTTTGGGTTTTTAACCCCTCCCCCTTCTAGTGTAACAGTCGACCCTGGGGTAAATTCTCACCATGCCTTGAGCTCATGGGTACACAAAAAGCCTGGTTATTAACTATAGCTCTAAATTAATGGTTTTTAGACCCTCTGATCCCAATAAAAATATTTTATTATCAGAGATTCTTTATACGTATGCAAAATTTCAACACATTCCGACTTCGGAAAGTGGTTTACAATTAAATGGAAAGATTTTATTACATAGTCCATTCATATATGCACGTAAAGCTAATAAAAGCGTGGTAATAATAGGACAATTCTTGCGAACTTTATATATATTTTTTAATTTAACAAAACTCCCTAGTGGATCCTGCCAGTAGTCATATGCTTGTCTCAAAAATTAAGCCATGCCATGTCTTAGCACGCGCCATGGTAATCGGTACAAATACACTACCCGGTATCGGATATAAGAAAATTGCTAATCCTGGAGAACCTGGTAAGGGTAATGGGACAAACTATTTAAATTATTGCCTTGTCATCATCCTTGATACGTGTGCAAAGTTTCAAATTAATGCGACGTTTTGAAAGAGGTGAAAATCATGTTCAAAGATACATACAGGCGAAGCTAATAAAAGCGTATTAAAAATAAGGGTTCTTGGCTATTAAATATATGTACCTAATCACCGACTGGATGTGGATGGCCACCGACTGGTTGTGTTAGCTTGACCAAGCGGTTGTTTGGGTAGGTCATCTAACTGCGCATGCCTTGTTGCTAACTGGACGCGCCTGGTTAATCGACTGTAATGTAGTATTAGCCTGTAAACACATGTAATGGCATGTTATAGTCATGCTTTCCCTTCTGATAAGACTACATAAAACGAGTAACACTAAATACTTTAGTAATTTGTTTGTTTGTACTTGCAGAAATTTCATAATAATATTTATTTGTAATCTTGATGATTATTTTCTTAAACCTATTACTTTAATGGTAATGTTAATTAAATTACCTTTTTCATCGTCAGGGTTCGAACTGAGGACACGAACAAGTATTACGAATTATGAAGATGGTGGTCAATATGTCATCATTGGCTTACTGGAGGCTGTTAGACTATGACTTTAAGTCACTTTCAGGATTTTTCAACGTGATGTTTTAGTAAGTGACTTTTTCTAAAAATTCTTTTCGTTGAACTGTCCAGGGATCGTACCGAGGACTGTCTAAATACTGATTTCCAAAATGGTGGCCAAGACAGCCGACAATATGGTGGACTCCTCCACGGTAATAAATACTACTGTACTCTAGCGGATTAAAATTAAACTACTAAGGTTGCAATGCGATTTTTTTTTATTTTTTTTCCTAGCCTAAGTTATTCTAAGTGTGGAAGGGGAGGGTACAGGTTAGGGGAGCACCTAAGTGTGTCTCAGGCCGAAGCCTATACACTCTACCATGGGGATTTTTAACCATGCAGGACAAGGGTGCGTGCATCATGTGCTAATTGGGGTTTACTAGCCAGACACTCTAGCACATTATGTTTTTACAACGTGACACTAGCGCTCCTTGTATCAATTTCTGAAAACCAGATGGCGGCCCAGAAATCATAGGCAACATATTGGCAGTTGGTAGATGAAGAATTTAAGCCTCTTTGAGGATTCCTTCACCATATATTATTAAATAGAATTTTTTTTACCTAAAATTACTATTTTTGGTTCGAGCAAAGATCAAATCATGGACAGTATTTAATTTAATAAATCAGTAAAGTAAGAAGCGAATTTTTTGATAAATGTTGGATTTTATCCTAATTTCTAATTTAATAATTACCGATTTTTGAAATAGTGGATTTCAAGATGGGGGGTGTGGTGTAATACTAGCTGCCGCTGTCTTCAGTAGAGGAAGGATCGGTCTCCATTTTTTTATCGAATGACCTCGCTGGGTTCGAACCGAAGACACCGAACTTCATTACTTAGGTGCATTTTTAAATTAAAATCTTATTAATTAATTTTTTGTTCTTAAAATTTTTCTTCTTTTTTGGATGAATATTACATTATTTCAAGATAGCGTATGAGTCATTTAAATTAAAAATGGTGGAAATTCTAGAATCCAAGATTACGCATGTGACTTAAGAAAGACTTATTATTTAAATTTATTTAAATTGTATTTACGATTTTTTAAATATTTTTATTTTTAAATTACATGTTTACTCTCACCGGGAATAAAAAAAGGCCCGTGTTGGTTTGAGCAACCAAGCATTTGAAGAAAACAATTTTGTTTTATTTTTGGGTATTTTTCGAAGCTTTGGGTGAATAATTAAAGAATTTCCAGTTTACCATCAAAATCAATGTTATGCCCTCAGCGGTTTATGGCGTCTTGTCCAGTAGGAATTTACGCTACTATGAGGAATTTTCGTATTTTCTATGGTAAAAGAAAGTCTTTTGAGGCAATGCGAATTTTGTATTTTTTATATATGTTGTGTTAAATAATGGGACATTTTTCCTTACATTTTTCCCCCACGAATAGGGATTTTTTTTAGGACTTTTAAGGAATTTCGTTAAATTTTTGAGAAATTTTGAGGAAATTTGACACCAAGATGGGTGCCGTGACGTAATAAGAGACCTACATACAATCAAGTAGAAGAAGATATTATTTCCTAAGCATATTTCAAGGCTTTTAATTTGAAATTATAGTTTCTTTTCTATTCGAACATTACAACATGCAAGCAATTATGTATTAGGGGTCTTTAAAAATAAGTGTAAATAAAATAAATTTGGTTTGAATGTTCATAAAATATGTATGATTGTTTGTGTAAATAAATGTGATCTTTCAATCTAATTAAACTCTATAATGTAATATAAAAATTGTACAGTATCGCTTTCAGTAATTTTGTGTTGGCTCTGAAGAGCATGGTTTACCATTCAACGAAACTAATTAGGAACTAGACGAAATTGCTAGCTAGCCACTTTGTGGGAAAGGAGTTGAAAATTCCTGAGTTATTTCAATTTTTTTTTGAAGAGCATAACTGCTAAATCATTAGTCATTGCATTACACATGTAGTATTACAATTTCATACTTGTAATTTTCTTTCTCCTTGGTAGTTATATAAAGACTTTAAAATTAAATTAATATTTAGGGAGTGATTTTCGTTCAACATTTTTATTTATTTATATATACTTATTCTGTAGTCCTCCTAAGTGTCTTCGTGTGTACATACTGTTAGTAGAAATATATTTTTATGGTTGTGGTGATTATTGTTAATGAGTAAAAAAGATCCAAACTTGAGCTTGATTGTTACACTTCTGTAAAACTGTTTACATCGGGATTATTTTTATAGTAGTTGTACTGTTGTTATGTGAATGTTTGGACTAATGACCAAAGATATTTACTTATACTTTTGAAATCAAAATGTAAGGTTGGTGGCAGTGGCTGTGGTGCAGTTGCTTGAGAGCCCTCAGAAGAGAAGACACGCAGCCACTACTCGTGATGTCATCAAGCGAGGACGACTCGAGCGACGACGAAATGGTTGAGTGGGATGTGCGAAGCATGCAGAGTTCTACTTTCTCCAGGACTACACAGTATGTAAGACACCCGATTGTTGGTCCTTGACATTGGCTTTTTAATTTTACTTGTCATACAGTGGCATGGGAACGTAAGGGGTACGATGGTACAATTTACCCATTTCAATTTCTAGAGAGGGGCACAAAGAATAATTTTCACCACCCTAAAATTGAATTATCACATACACTAGTTATTGCATTAATTATACTAGTGGAATAGTTGATATTGTGAAAATAGGCATATGCAAAACATGCCGATGGAAAATCTTGACTCACTAAAACTATAAATGGAGATTTAAAATTGGACGAAAAATAGATGAGATAAATTGTCATATTATAATTTACAGTGAAACCTCATAAGTAGAAACATACTTCATTCAAAACTTTTATTAATACAAATTGTGTTCATAGTTCTTAGAAATTGCATATGAATTATAGTGAAAATAATTTGTTTAGTACAAAACAAACTTAAGGTTAATATTTAATCCAAAATTCAAAAATTTTTCAAGTATAAAAAAATAAATATAGTAAATAATGGTTAAAACCAGTATCCCATAATAATATAAAGACACAAAAATACTAAATAATAATACTAAAATAATACTGATACAATTGCTTTGGTTATAAATTTATGCATAAAAATGTATTTACAATCCCTAAAAAGTACATTTTATGGTGTATAAAATTTTGTGAAAGTTTTCTTTGTTCATATAATATTTTTAGATGTGTTTAGTAAATAATGAGAACAATTATTTTATCTTTATTGAAATTAGATTTAGAAATTATGTATAAAATAATGATCTAAGATTTAAAAGATTCTGTTAATGCAAACCTCGTTATTGCGAAGTGACAAAATAATGATCCCTTCAGTTTTGTATTACTGATGTTTGACTGAATAGATTTAGATTATTTTACACTTAGCAAATACTTTGTTTACATATTGTATTACAGTTTGACATTCAGCAGCATCCAACACAATAAACTTATAACTCTCTGGATGGTAATTCTGGACAAAATTAATTGAACAGGCTTTTTTAGGAAATGAATAGTTCTTGCCGTAACAATCCGTTTCAGCTGAAGCTCAGCTAGCTCTCTTTTGGTTTGAAGAGGGTTTATCCCTTACTGATCCATCATTTGATCATACGTTTGTTGCTGCTCTGCCCACGAATAATTTTAGGATGGTTAAAGTGAAACATGTATTTATGCAAGCATTTCAAATACTCCTGTGGTAGCAAATTCTTTCAAATACCTGATTGAAGAGAATACTTCTGTTGCATCTGAAGCTTATCACAATAATACACAATATTTTAAATATTAAAAAGATTAATATAATATGTCATGGTTAGTTTCACATTATTGTCATAATCTTTCATTTATGAAAAAAAAAACATTCACTTATGTTATTTTTAAAAATCTTTTGTTTACGAAAAATAGAGTGTTTATTTGACAACGATTTAAAAGTGTAAACCAATTATAGGTAAGGAAAATGTATCAAATTACTTATATAAAACAAAAATACAAGCCGTGTGGGGCTACACAGATCATTAAAAAATAAAGAACAAATGTTTCAACTCTGTTCTTGGCAACCACATAAAGAAATTGGATACTTTGGTACTTATGATTTTTGATAAGGAATTTTATAAATATGTTCACAGACTTGGTAAAATCAATTAAAAACTTTTTAAATTACATTAACTCTGCTTTTATATTTTTAGTTGTTACTACCCGGATTAGATTGCTGCGCAATTCAGTCATGACATTTTAGAAGCATCGCAATAACACAATTTACGCCTATACCAGTTACTATATATATGATGAACTCGTTGTACTGCGTTCGTAACAATATATATTGTTACGAACGCAGGACTACGACACGCACCTGGTTCGGAGCTGGCTGGCGGCCCTGCACGGCCACAAGAGTCACGCACCTTTTTACGTGCCGTACACTGACGTAAGGCAATCCACGCATGCCTGGCCGGATTACAAGGGCGTTGGGTCGGCCCGCGATGACGCGACTCGTCACAATCGCTATCGTCGGTTCGAGAAGGGCACCACTGAGGTACTTAAACAGCGACGCCAGCCTCCGCTGCGGTTCCGAGTGGATTCCGAGCGAAGGAAAGTGCGACATCAGCGAAGAGGGTGAGAGTCTCCCCCTCTCCCCCCTTGAGAGTTGTGTGACTTGGAGTCCGACTGTATCGTGAGACAGTGTGTGTGTGTACAGGCGCGCAGTAAGGGGGGAACCACTGTTGAGCCTAGCTCCAGTGTGGAGTGCAACCGGTGGAACTTGACATACATTGAGTGACTTGAGAATAAACCTTTTTAAGTGCCAGTGATTTGTGATCGGACATTTTTAAAAACAATTATTTATTATTAATGTAAGTATAATTAATCAATCCGTGTAATAAAACTTTATTAGGCTTTCCCTTATGAACTCAGTTATAATCACATAAATATGAACACTATATATATAAAAAATTAATTATGAGAGAAACAATGACTTTTCCTTTAAATTTATTGGCAACAAGACTCTAAATGACTACTTGAACTGAGAAATTAGCATACATTGGTATCAAAAAATGTTTAAGTAATTGAGTTTCGCTCATATCTCGTGTACTATTTTACTGAAAAATATAAGATTGATTATTTTTGTGATTAGAGTGAATTATCGATATTTTAATTTATCTTTCAATTGTATTATTCAGATGTGTAGTTTCACTTTTAACAGGTGAGGTGGCCATAATCCAATGTTTTATTAACTGCATCAATAGATTAATTCAGCTTATAAAGTACTTGTAAATTTGTAGAGTAATAGTATTTTATTATTTTTCAGGGACCATTCGGGAAAAAGCTCATGTTAAGTTCACAGATTGTAACACCACAAGAACATCATCTGTGAGAATTTGAAGTTGTAAATCAAGACCATTTTTATTATCAAACAATGTGAATGTATGTTCTTTAATGACATTTTTCATACATGGGCACATGTCATACAAACGCAGAATAAACTGGAATTTATGTTGCTTTACTGAAGACATAAGTGAGAAAAGTGTTCCTGCAGACAGAGAAAATATGAAAAATAAGGAAAACTAAGGAAATTTAAATGATGATCAAAAACTTCGAAAATACAAGGAAATTAACATAAAAATCTTAATAGTAGTATATAATAGTTCCTCTTGCGCTAAGCTTCAGGCTGAGGAACTGGAGCCGATGTTCGTCATCTTAGACTAGGACATCACGGTGGCCATCTTGGATGAACTTAACCTTGACCTTTGTCCTTGACCTTTACCTGAAATATTAGCCAAAATTTTCTCAAAATTCGCCAAATTTTCCGGTTCTTTTTTTTTTTAACTTCGCCAAATATCTCAAAATATCTTTAAAACATTTCGAAAGAAAAATTCCAGTTTCAAGGGAAATTTTCACATTTTAGTCCTTAAAAATGCCAGTGGCAAAGAGGCTTGAAGTCTGCATATAGAATGGCCATGGTCGCTATTTCCAATTATGATAGCACCATTGCAATTTTCGTTACGACTGCCATCTTTAAAATCCATATTTTTTATGCTAAAAAATCAGGAAAAATTTTGAAATAATCAAAAAATTAATTAAATAATTTTTTTATTAAAAACTTTCCACCATTTTGGATTGTGACATCATGGCTGCTATCTTGAAAATTCGTATTTTTATTGCTAAGAAATCAGGAAAAAAAATAAAAATTAATAAAAACCAAGCAATAAAAATTAAAAAGAAAATTTTAATTTAAACAACGCATCTACGTCACAGAGTCTTCCGTTCGAACCTGGTGATGTCAAAATAAAAGTGCCCACAGATCCTTCCTCCAAGGAACCACTAGTACCAAGGTATGTATATCACTGGCTAGTTTGATGCCATGTCCGCCATCTTGTTTTCGTCTGATGAAGCCACCATCTTGTTTTCGTCTGCTAGAGAACACTACCACCATGTGAGTTTAATTTTTACCCTCTAGAGTGCAGTAATCATTTTTTGCCAGGGTGTCACCCATATTGGGAGCCATCTTGGAAAGCTTTAATAATAAACCTAATCATTCAGAAAAAATTCCAAAAATCATTAATTTTTTTTAAATAGGTAATGATTAATTCGATTGATTCTTGTCCTCGGTTCGATACTTGAACAATGTAAAAATATTCATTTTATGTAAAAAGTATTAATTTCAATAAATACATTGGAAAGTCCTAAAATATGCTTAAGTTTCTCATCTACCAGACTCCAGTAAGCAGATGTACCGAATATCTTATATATTTGTAATTATTTAGCTAAAAATTCTAAAAATAAATAACCAAATTCATCAAAACATTTCCTTCATTGGACTACAGTACTTTTAACAATATATCGAAGACCCTCTGACATTTAAGAAGTGAAGAAGTGGGTACACAAATACCTGTCATTTGCTGAAGTATGTAATAATATTTTCGACCAAAGAACACTCTAAAATATTCCCTTTTATTTTAGCATGTTAAGTCTAAACTAAAGTGATTTGAATCCGCGAAATAATCTTATATATTTTTCAAAAGAATATAAATTGCTGATACTGTAGCACGCATCGAAGGTGAACTTTAAAGTTGCTGTACAGACGTGTCAGTCTACCTGGTGATGGGAACAGATCTTCGTTCCCGAAAAGTAGTAACTGTTGTGTCTTAAGAAGCTTACTTTGTTAATCTGTCATTGATTACTGTTGTGGCATACATTGCAAATAATTGTGCTTTCCTTTAGTAAACGATGTCATTCAACCATTTCCACAAATATAAAATGTTTATCTGTAGAGTTATCTGTTAATACTGGGAACAGAGCCCCCGTTTTTATGATATTTTTCTCAGAATGATATCAGTAATAATCATTGTGATTGATGGTTACTCCTCAAGAATTGTCGTGAATTAAAAGAAATTGGTCAAATCCTTTTTATTACAGATTAGCCTAAAATTGATTTAGATTTTGCCTACATTACAATTTAAGTGCTTTGTATTAATTTCAAACATTAATTTTTTTTATTGTTAACCATTTGTTCAGCACAATGATTTCGACTCGCTTGAGTGCAGAATAGACAAAGAAAGTTTAAAATTAGTTTTGATTTATTTGTTTTAATCTTTTATATATATATTAGTAGTGTGTAATAAATCCTCCTGCACCAGGATGCAGGATGTGGTTTTGGTATCGGGGTCCGCCATCTTGGATTGTGGGCGTCACGGTGGCCATCTTGGATGACCTTGACCTTTGACATTTACCCCGGCGGCCATTTTTGATCCGCCATCTTGGATCCGCCATCTTTGATGCAGCATAACGGAACACGTCGTAACGGGACACAATGTATCAGGACACATCATAACGGGACAAGTAAATCATGGTGGCCATCTTGGATCCGCCATCTTTAAATCGAGCGCCCCACTCATTATGATGAAATTTTCGTCTCTGTCGCCATATTGATTTTTTCTGTTTGCTGGAGGCCGCCATCTTGGATACCATCGACTTTGTTTCTGTTGTTTGTTCCTAGATAGTGCCAGCGTCGCTCTTGATTTTTTTTCTGTCCCACTGGAGGCCGCCATCTTGGATACCGTCGACTATGTTTCTGTTGTTTGTTCCTAAATAGCGCCAGCAGCGCTCTTGATTATTTTCTGTTCCACTGGAGGTCGCCATCTTGGATACCGTCGACTTTGTTTCTGTTGTTTGTTCCTAGATAGCGCTAGCGACGCTCTGTCTCAGCACATAAGGTCGATGTTCCATTACCTACCAGAGCTATTATAGTTCTTATCGACATATTAAATTTAATTTTTTATGAAAAATACATTGAAAGCGATGTGATTCAAACCACCGCAACTCTGATCTCTAGGTTGGAAAACATACACCTATCGGCTATCGAGACATTTACCAGACTGAGAATTAAATAAGGTACCTATATAAAAAAATAACATGCATATTCGGGTTGAATTTTTTTTTAATTTTAAGTAATAACAGGACTACCTGATCCAGATAGAACCTCCATCTTGTATTAATTCGTAACTGTTGCAATTATCGTTACGCCCGCAATCATTAAAATCCACAATTTTTATGTTAGAAAATCTGGTAATATTTTAAAAATCACAAAAAAATTAAATAATCGAATTAAATAATAATATCTCTAAAACCACTGTTGCATTTATCGTTACGGTCGATATCTTGGATTATATCAATGTTGCATGTTTCGTTACGCCCGCCATCTTGGTTGAGTACTATGCCATCGTTACACTTTATGTTACGACCATCATATTGGATACTATTAATGTTGCAATCACCGTTATAGTCACCATCTTGAAATTTATACGCCATCTTGGAAATCCGTAATTTTTATGTTAGAAAATCGGAAAAAATCCTAAATTCATTTGAATTCTGATTGATTAGATCGATTTCCGTCCTTGTTTCGAAACCGCTAAGAGCAAAAAAAAAAAGGGATCCTTCCTTCACAGAAGCCACGTACAGACTGGCCTTCCTACACCAATAACAAGGTATTTACCATCAGCTGGTATGACATCATGTCCGCCATCTTGTCTTCGTCCGCTAGAGACCACCATCTTAATTTCGTCTGCTAGAGTGTGCAGGCGACATGTTAGTATAATTTTCTGTTCACCATACCTTTAACCTAGACTGATGGCATTAAACTTTGTCATTGATCTTGAACTTTGTCATAGACCTTGAACTTTGACCTTGACATTGAACTTTGACCTTGATCTTGAAATTTGACCTTGATCTTTGACTTTGACCTTGATGCCCATCATGGATCCGTCATTTTATGTTCAGTACATGCTACCAGGAGCTACCACCTGCTAGTGGTCATTGCCACCATCATATTTTCGTCTGCTGGAGGACACCATATTGTGTGTACTCGTCTTACCATCATGCTAGTTTTATTCTAACCTGCTACAGTGCAGTAATTATTATTACTGAGGTGCCCGATATCTTGAAATTTGGGCGCCATCTTGAAATCATGTAATTATTTAGCTAGAAATGCGGGAAAAATTCCAAAAGTCTCCGAATAAATCAATTATTAATTTACAAATTGAATCGATGGATTCCTGTCCACGGTTCGATTCATGACCTGTGGCAGTTGTAACATATTATTAAATAAATTTTAGGTTCTATTTTCCATTACCTTTCGCGGAGTTTATTAATCATTCACTACGAAAAGCAACTCTAGTCTATATACCTGACCAACAAATTAAATACAGTACCGATTAGCCTAGCATGAAAGTCTATTTTTTCAATAATCAGAATAACATATAAGCCGTTCATGTACAAATCCACACATACAGGCCAATTGTCTTCGGACCGCAAGATCGGGTCATGCTAATATAACAGAGGAAAAAGGAATGTACACGCAGGAAAACGGAACGTACACACAGGAAAACGGAATGTAGGCTACACGCAGGAAAACGGAATATACACACAGGAAAACGGAATTTACACACAGGAAAAAGGAATGTACACGCAGGAAAACGGAATGTACACACAGGAAAACGGAATTTACACACAGGAAAACGGAATATACACGCAGGAAAACGGAATGTACTGGCAGAACAACGGAACGTACACACAGGAAAACGGAATGTACACGCAGGAAAACGGAACGTACACACAGGAAACGGAACATACACACAGGAAAAAACGGATTGAACACACAGGAAACGGAACGTACACACAGGAAATGGATCACACATACAGTAGCGGAAACACATGCTTAGTTGGAAATCAGAATACAAGAAATAAAACATACTTTTTTTAAATTATAAATAATTCATTTATTTTTCAATAGTACACACATGGCAGTTAAACAAATTATTATTGTATTTAGCCAGCTTTCTGCAGTTCTTTAAGTATGGACGATACTTCCTCGATATGCGAGTAGTTTCCTCTACGAACAGATGCCACCGACAGTCTTAGCCGGTCAACCAATATGTTTTGATATTCCCATGATGTGTTATCAATCTCTTCTGCATCCATCTTCCTTGCACGTTTATAATAAATATTATGATCTCTGGTGTCTTCCGTTTTAACAACAACCTCAGGGTAACTTTCATCATCGAGCCAGTGATCATCACAAGCATGATCAGATTTATTTATTATAACACGTCGTTTCCATAGTTTCGGTCTCAGTACACCATCACAGTCTTCGATCTTGCCTGCTTTAGGTGCTTCAGCACAGTCTTCGATCTCGTCACCAGCATCAGAGTCACTGTAGCAATCACCGTAGAAGGCATCGTCTTCACCCAGATTACCGTAAGAACTCGATATCGTCAATGTCGAAGTGTCTTCATCGTCCTCATGCTTCCTTTTTAGGAGTCCATCATTTTTACAAACTATGGAGGATATACTGAATATAGGCTTGAATATATTCTCATTTTTTACGGTGTTGATACTTCCATTAGTTTCAGTCTTCCCGAAGCCATCAGTATCCTTCAATTTATGTTCTTCGTCACGATCGGGTGAGCTAATTCCATCACGCTCAGGACGCGGAAAATTATTGTCGTAATGCAGATCACTCTTATTTTGTCTAGTAGTTCCATCGATGTCCTCTTTGCCGTAAGTGGGCTTGGCTTTACATGTTCTACCATGTCTATTTAAGCTGTAAATTCGTGTTTACAACCTGCTACATTGATTACAGCTTAACATTTTGCGTAGTGGGTTTTTAGCACAATCATTCTTCTCATGACGTCTAGCATTCCTTCTCATGACAAAATCCTTGCCACAATATCTACAGCGGCTTCCTTCCTTCTGATCAGCTGCAGATATCAAACCATGATCCATGGTAGCTTCTGTGACTAATGTTAGATACAAACTGACAATTTTTCCAATTGGTTCCATTACTTAAATAGATTTTTTTAATATTTCATCAGCGAGAGTTAAGTTATCTAATGCAAAACAAATTGATGTAAGTAGTTCCGCTTTTCAACATCAGATGTCGCCACGTGTTGCTTGCAGGTAAATAATATTTATTTCTTTTATGCGTGATGCGGAAGGATCACTATCCATCGCATAAGAAGGAAGGCTTTGCTAGACATCAAGGAGAAGGAAGTTCGTCCTTCGTGATAGTGTTTCTCGTCCGTCTTATCAGATATATTTGGACTAAGTAATTTTTTTTAAATCCACCTTATAAAAATAATGTCAGTTTTGATTGAGTACCAGAAATTAACAATTTAATTCATCACAGGATAAAACGACATACCTCAATAGGTAAAAAGTCCTTCATGCGGGGATCAATTTCTCATCTGTAAGCAGAAGCACTCGGAGAAAACCATCAGATGTCTAGACAGGAATAATGAGAAGCACTAAAAGAGAACCACCATAATATTGCCAAGAATAATCGGAAGCACACGGAGGAAACCACCATAATATTGACAAGAATAATCGGAAGCACACGGAGAAAACTACCATAATATTGTCAAGAATAATCGGAAGCACATGGAGAAAAACACCATAATATTGACAAGAATAATCGGAAGCACAAGGTAATATTGACAAGAATAATCAGGAATACACGGAGAAAACCACCATAACATTGACAAGAATAATCGGAAGCACACGGAGAAAACCACCATATGTTGGCAAGAATAATCGGAAGCACACGGAAAAAACCGCCACAAGTTTTCTTTGATAACATGAAATTACAGAAAAAAATTAATAAAAAATTAAAAATAAAAACGAAAAAATACAAAATATTCTGCTAGCTTGTGAACTTCTCATTGTTGTGCAAAGTTAGAGTTCTTGTACATGCCAGAATTTTTTGTATTTTTTCGTTTTTATTTTTAATTTTTTATTAATTTTTTTCTGTAATTTCATGTTATCAAAGAAAACTTGTGGCGGTTTTTTCCGTGTGCTTACGATTTATCTTGTCAATATTATGGTGGTTTTCTCCGTGTGTTTCCGATTATTCTTGTCAACATATGGTAGTTTTCTCCGTGTGCTTCTGATTATTCTTGTCAATGTTATGGTGGTTTTCTCCGTGTATTCCTGATTATTCTTGTCAATATTACCATGTGCTTCCAATGTTCCGATTATTCTTGTCAATATTATGGTGTTTTTCTCCATGTGCTTCCGATTATTCTTGACAATATTATGGTAGTTTTCTCCGTGTGCTTCCGATTATTCTTGTCAATATTATGGTGGTTTCCTCCGTGTGCTTCCGATTATTCTTGGCAATATTATGGTGGTTCTCTTTTAGTGCTTCTCATTATTCCTGTCTAGACATCTGATGGTTTTCTCCGAGTGCTTCTGCTTACAGATGAGAAATTGATCTTTGCATGAAGGACATTTTACCTATTGAGGTATGTCGTTTTATCCTGTGATGAATTAAATTGTTAATTTCTGGTACTCAATCAAAACTGACATTATTTTTATAAGGTGGATTTAAAAAAAAATTACTTAGTCGAAATATATCTGATAAGACGGACGAGAAACACTATCACGAAGGACGAACTTCCTTCTCCTTGATGTCTAGCGAAGCCTTCCTTCTTATGCGATGGATAGTGATCCTCCCGCATCACGCATAAAAGAAATAAATAATATTAACCTGCAAGCAACACGTGGCGACATCTGATGTTGAAAAGCGGAACTACTTGCATCAATTTGTTTTGCATTAAATAACTTAACTCTCGCTGATGAAATATCAAAAAAATCTATTTAGTAATGGAGCCAATTGGAAAACTGTCAGTTTGTATCTAACATTAGTCGCAGAAGCTACCATGGATCATGGTTTGATATCTGCAGCTGAATCGGAAGGAAGCCGCTGTAGATATTGTGGCAAGGATTTTGTCATGAGAAGGAATGCTAGACGTCATGAGAAGAATGATTGTGCTAAAAACCCACTACGCAAAATTTTAAGCTGTAATCGGTGTAGCAAGTTGTAAACACGAATTGACAGCTTAAATAGACATGGTAGAACATGTAAAGCCAAGCCCACTTACGGCAAAGAGGACATCGATGGAACTACTAGACTAAATAAGAGTGATCTGCATTACGACAATAATTTTCCTTGTCCTGAGCGTGATGGTATTAGCTCACCCGATCGTGACGAAGAACATAAATTGAAGGATGCTGATGGCTTCGGGAAGACTGAAACGAATGGAAGTATCAACACAGTAAAAAATGAGAATACATTCAAGCCTATATTCAGTAGATCCTCCTTAATTTGTAAAAATGATGGACTCCTAAAAAGGAAGCATCAAGACGATGAAGATACTTCGTCATTGACGATATCGAGTTCTTACGGTAATCTGAGTGAAGACGATGCCTTCTACGGTGATTTGCTACAGTGAATCTGAAGCTGGTGTCGAGATCGAAGACTGTGCTGAAGCACCTAAAGCAGGCAAGATCGAAGACTGTGATGGTGTACTGAAACCGAAACTATGGAAACGACGTGTTATAATAAATAAATCTGATCATGCTTGTGATGATCACTGGCTCGATGATGAAAGTTACCCTGATGTTGTTGTTAAAACGGAAGACACCAGAGATCATAATATTTATTATAAACGTGCAAGGAAGATGGATGCAGAAGAGATTGATTACACATCATGGAAAGATCCAAACATATTGGTTGACCGGCTTAGACTGTCGGTGAAATCTGTTCGTAGAGGAAACTACTCGCATATCGAGGAAGTATCGTCCATACTTAAAGAAGAACTGCAGAAAGCTGGCTACATACAATAATAATTTGTTTAACTGCCATGTGTGTACTATTGAAAAATAAATGAATTATTTATATTTTTAAAAAAGTATGTTTTATTTCTTGTATTCTGATTTCCAACTAAGCTTGTGTATCCGCTACTGTATGTGTGATCATTCCATTTCCTGTGTGTACGTTCCGTTTCCTGTTTGTACATTCCGTTTTCCTGTGCGTACGTTCCGTTGTCCTGCGTGTACATTCCGTTTTCCTGCGTGGACATACCGTTTTCCTGTGTGTACATTTCGTTTTCCTGTGTGTAAATTCCGTTTTTTTGTGTGTGTAATCCATTTTCCTGCGTGTACATTCCGTTTTCCTGTGTGTACGTTCCGTTTTCCTGCGTGTACATTCCGTTTTCCTGTGTGTACGTTCCGTTTTCCTGTGTGTACATTCCTTTTTCCTGTGTGATATTGGCATGACCCGGTATTGCGGTCCAAAGACAATTGGCCTGTATGTGTGACTTCGTACATGAACGGCTTATATGTTATTCTGATTATTGAAAAAATAGACTTTCATGCTAGGCTAATCGGTAATGTATTTAATTTGTTGGTCAGGTATATTGACTAGAGTTGTTTTTCGTAGTGAATGATTAATAAACTCCGCGAAAGGTAATGGAAAATAGAACCTACAATTTATTTAATAATTAGTTACAACTGTCACTGGTCAAGAATCGAACCGTGGACAGGAATCCATCGATTCAATTTGTAAATTAATAATTGATTTTTTCGGAGACTTTTGGAATTTTTCCCGCATTTCTAGCTAAATAATTACATGATTTCAAGATGGCGCCCAAATTTTAAGATATCGAGCACCTCAGTAATAATAATTACTGCACTGTAGCAGGTTAGAATAAAACTAGCATGACGGTAAGACGAGTACACACAATATGGTGTCCTCTAGCAGACGAAAATATGATGGTGGCAATGACCACTAGCAGGTGGTAGCTCCTGGTAGCATGTACTGAACATAAAATGACGGATCCATGATGGGCATTAAGGTCAAAGTCAAAGATCAAGGTCAAATTTCAAGGTCAAGGTCAAAGTTCAATGTCAAGGTCAAAGTTCAAGGTCAATGACAAAGTTCAAGGTCAAGGTCAAAGTTCAATGTCATGGTCAAAGTTCAAGGTCAATGACAAAGTTCAAGGTCAAGGTCAAAGTTCAAGGTCAAATTTCAAGGTCAAAGTTCAAGGTCAAGGTCAAAGTTCAAGGTCAATGACAAAGTTCAAGATCAATGACAAAGATCAATGCCATCAGTCTAGGTTAAAGGTATGGTGAACTGAAAATTATACTAACATGTCGCCTGCACACTCTAGCAGACGAAAACAAGATAGTGGTCTCAAGCGGACGATGACAAGATGGCGGACATGATGTCATACTAGCTGATGGTAAATACCTTGTTATTGGTGGAGGTAGGCCAGTCTGTAGGTGGATTCTGTGAAGGAAGGATCCCTTTTTTTTTTTTTTTGCTCTTAGTGGTTTCGAACTAAGGACGGAAATCGATCTAATCAATCAGAATTCAAATAAGTTAATTTTTTTATGAATTTTGGAATTTTTCCGATTTTCTAACATAAAAATTACGGATTTCGAGATGGCGTCTAAATTTCAAGATGGGTGACTATAACGGTAATTGCAACATTAATAGTATCCAATATGATGGTCGTAACATAAAGTGTAACGATGGCATAGTACTCAACCAAGATGGCGGGCGTAATGAAACATGCAACATTTATATAATCCTAGATGTCAACCGTAACGATTACTGCAACAGTGGTTATTTAGATTTTTATTATTTAATTCGATTATTTAATTTTTTTATGATTTTTAAAATTTTACCCGGTTTTTAACATAAAATTCGTGGATTTTAATGATTGCGGGCGTAACGATAATTGCAACAGTTACGAATTAATACAAGATGGAGGTTCTGTCTCGAACAGGTAGTGCTATTATTACTTAAAATTAAAAAAAAAATTCAAGTCTGAATATGCATGTTATTTTTTTATATAACTTATTTAATTCTCAGTCTGGTAAATGTCCCGATAGCCGAGCGTTTAAAGGTGTATGATTTCCAACCTAGCGATCAAAGCTGCGCTGGTTCGAATCACTGCGCTTCCAATGTATTTTGCATAAAAAATTAAAATTAATATGTCGATAAGGACTATAATAGTTCTGGTAGGTAATGGAACATCGATATTATGCGATGAGACAGAGCGACGCTGGCGTTATTTAGGAACAAACAATAGAAACAAAGTCGACGGTATCCAAGATGGTGGCCTCCAGTGGAACAGAAAAAAAATCAAGAGCGTTGCTGGCGCTATCTAGGAACAAACAACAGAAACATAGTCGATGGTATCCAAGATGGCGGCCTCCAGCATACAGAAATTTCAATATGGCGACAGAGACGAAAATTTCATCATAATGAGTGGGGCGCTCGATTTAAAGATGACGGATCCAAGATGGCCACCGTGATCTAATTGTCCCGTTATGCTGTGTCCGGTTACGACTTGTCCCTTTACGATGTGTCCCATTACGCTGTATCCAAGATGGCGGATCTTAAATGGCCGCCGGGGTCAAGGTCAAATGTCAAGGTCATGGTCATCCAAGATGGCCGCCGTGACGTCAAATTATAAGATGGCGGACCCCAATACCAAAACTACATCCTGCATCCTGGCGCAGGAGAAACTATTACATACTATTTATATTGATTTGCTTAATAAGTACTCTATCCTCATTTCGTCGCCCCACGTTGTTTCTAAATACACTGATTTTCATGAGACAATAGGCAGGTAAAAAAAAAAACTTTTTGCAGTCATTACTATGGTGCGAAATCTGGAAAAGATCTACCTGCTTTCTTGATGTGTAACTTCTTAGCTTTTGGTATAGAGCACTTGATAACAGAAATTTCGTGAATGAAACGGAAGTCGTATGAATAAAGTGTAACCAAGGTGTTGCTATCAATGCCGTATGGCGAGAACTGAAGTTCACAAAGGTAAAGGAATCTTTATACGAGTAGTATTATGTGTTTACTTAATTATAATAAAATACTTATAAAAATTAGGTTTCAAGCTGGTATAGAGACTTTTTTTTTTTCGCTTTTATCGGAGTAAATAGTATACAAATGGGGTTTCACGCCCAGGCTTCAGGCTATGAAACTGGGAGCCAACCACCATATCGGATTAAGATGTCACGCAGCCATTTTGGAGGACCTTGCCCTACAAAATTGGTCAAAAAAGACTCAAAATGACTCAAAATTTCTAAAAATGTTTTTACTTCGAGGGAAAAAATCCCATTTTGAAGGAAAATTTCCCGTTTTAGCAAAAGAGTTTTGCATCAAAAATAACCCAAATTCCGAAAAAATGGTTTTACACTCATAAAAGAAAGCCGTCATTAGCCGCTGATATCAGGACCATGACCTTGACTTTGTTCATAAAATTCAGATTCTTTAATTTTCGACCAAAAATAAAAAATAATAATTTTTATTTCAATTCCTTAGTAACTTAATCGATTTCAGTCCAGGTTCGATTCCCGGTGAGAGTAAACATATAATTTACTAATTTATTTTTAAAAATTCTCAATATATCTTTTAAAAATAATAACAATTACTTAAATCACATCCCGCCATATACAATGTTGACCTAACCGTTGCAATTGTCGTTACGACAGCTATTTTAAAAATCCATATTTACTATGCTAGAAAATTAGAAAAAAAATTAATATTTTAAAAACATTATTAAAAAATTGAAAAAAAAATTCAAATCATCGTTGCACATATCGTTAGTCGCTATCTTAGATTCTAGAAACATTGCACATTTCGTTACGCTCGCCTTTTTGGATGTGTATGACGTCATCTTTGTTGAATTCGAGAGCGTTGCAATTTTCGTTATGGCCACTGTCTTGAAATTCAGTATTTTTTTATATTCTATAAAATCGGGAAAAATAAATAATTCTTGGATTATGACGTCACGGCCGCCATCTTGAAATTCCGTAACATTACAGCAAGTAAATTCGAAAAAAAAAATATTAAATTCACAAAAATCAGTTTATCAAATTAAAGGTAATGTAATATTATTTTAAAAATGTACTTACGCCGTGAAGCTATGAGTCTTTCGTTTAAACTTGGTGAGGACAAAAATAAAAAATGCGACGGATCCTTCCTCCATGGTAGCTGCCGACAGACTGAACTCCCATCACAAATGACCAGGTATGTGTGTGTATATATATATACACAAACTTTCTGGTGATATATATATCACCAGCAAGTATGTCATCACGTCTGCCATCTTATTTTCGTCAGATAGAGGTCGCATTATTGTTTTCGTTTTCTTGAGTGCACTGTCACCATGTTAGTTTAACTTTTTACCCACTAGATGGCAGAATTTTTTTTCATACTGTAGCACCCACCATTTAGCAATTTGGACGCCATTTTTAAAATTCATAATTTTTAAGCTTTACAATAGGAAAAAATTCGAAAATTCATCAAAAAATCACACATTAATATAGTGATTGATTCTATCAATTCCTGTGTTTTGTTAGATACTTGATCGATGCAAATATTTTATTTATGTAAACAAAATTACAAATTTTTGGGAAAGTCATAAAAGAAGCTGAAACTACTCATCTTCGAGCCTGCAGTAAGCAGATGATAACATTTTGACCGCAATCTTGAAAATTAAAAATAATTAATATAGAAATTCGGCAAAAATTTCAAAAATCACTCATTAATTTAATAATTAATTCGATCGATACCTTCCTTTGTTCGATCGTTGCTCGATACAAAATAAATAAATTTTATTAAATATCACATCTATTCAACGTAAAAGTGACAGGTTCGAAAAATACACACTTTATTTTACAAATACAATTTATTACATAATTTCTACTCTACTACAGGAACACTTGCGAAAGTTAGCAATATTATAAACATTTAGTTCTGCATTGGCTTAAACTGACAATTCTTAGTACGAATTGGTTTATTGAAGACAGAGACCAGCCTGAGCCTTTGCCTACATATTCTTTTTCTTCCCAGTAGAGTATCTTGATACATCGTCAAATTTGTAAATGGGCATATTCACTGTCTTGAATGCACACTTATTCACTTTGTCCTCAAATGGAAATGGTTTTACATATACACATTCCAATCACAAGTTGTAATATAAATGTCCGTATGTTGCTACTTCATCAGTAAGCTAATTGATAATGTTCTTCCTGATATCGTCAAGAATAGTACTACGAAATGAATGCGGAGACATTTTTTCAACAAGATGGAGCAACGAACACTGCGAGTGTAATCATGAACATCATGAATGCGTTATTCCTTGATCACATTATTTACCAAAATGGGAATATTGCATAGCCCCCACGTTCACCGTAGCTCACCGCCTGTGACTTTTTCTGTGGGGCTATTTTAAAAGGAAGACGAATTAAGATAACCGACCAAGGAGTGTTGCAGAGTTAAAAACTCATAACCATCATGAGGTGGTTCGCAAAAACCGCAATGCTGTGAAATGTAGGGGAGAGTGGGCCAGAGTGAGACATGGGGTACAGTGAGACATGTCTTTTAACTCCAACTATTATTAAATGGAAATTTGTTTCAATTTTTCCCATGTTGGTACCCTTAATGACCTCCATTTTGATTGTGTTTTAATGTTGATGACACCTGATATTAACCAGATATTTTAAAGTGTTGGTTTTCAGGTAAGAAAATAAATATTTTCTTTCCTTAGTTTATTATTTTTCATACTTATATTTGTTGTTATATGTTACTTATTAAGACATTAACTTAATGTGCACATTTTGAGGAATAATTCATGGAGTCACAGACATGCTGGTTATTATAGGTTAGGATTTTTAATTCATAGATATGTGTGTAGTAGTGTGGGGCACAATGAGACACAATAGAATGGGGCACAGTGAGACATGTCTCACTGTACCCCATGCTTGTAAATTTTAGAACTAGCTTCCGTTTCGGGAACATCCAGCCCCACATTATATTTTGCTAATTTTTAGAAGACTATGTGAAAAAAAGTTCTTGGTCACGTTATGCAATTTTAACTGTTAAATATTTATTATCACACAAAAATGTTCTTTTTTTGTTAGATAGGCATATATATTCTATAAAATAACAAAGCAAAATTAACATCAAATTACTTGATACTTAATTTCAAGTTACATTAATTATCAAACTTACATATCCATTTAACCCAATTTATTTTTAAAAAGGTTAAAAAAAATTTGTTTTTTAGTCATGACACGCAACAGGAAGAGAAAAACAACTATTGGAACATTTAAAGAAGATGACATGAGAGCAGCTGTAAAACTTGTGGCGGAAGTCTTGTCAGTGCGAAAAGCTGCACAAACTAAAGGTTTAGCTTTTCAGACACTTCACAGGTGAGGCTTAGTTATATGAGATTCAGGCCTACTTTTGGTTTATAAAATATGTCTTTCTCAACAAAATTGTTTCGTGTTTTAGGTATGTGAGAAAAAAGATGAATAATCCCGAAATGGCTAACGTGAGGATGTGTCCCAAGTACAACAGTCGCTAAGTGTTTAACACTGAACAAGAAAGCGAGATGAAAGATTATCTGTTAACTTGTTCAGCTATGTGTTATGGCCTGAGTTTGATGAACTGCAGAGAATTAGCATTTGAAATGGCATCAAGAAATGGTATTGATTGTCCCGAAACATGGAAAGTCCAAAAGAAAGCTGGAATAGAGTGGGTCCGAGGTTTTTTGAAGAGGCATCCAGACTTATCCCTAAGGCAGCCAGAAGCTTGCAGTTTGTCACGTGCTACATCATTTAATAAACACAATGTGGGGCTGTTTTTCGATAAACTTGAGACTGTGCTTAAACGATCTGACCACTTCTCCAATGGATGGCGTATTTTCAATCTTGATGAAACTGGTTGCAGCACTGTTCAAAAACCAACCAAAATCATTGCAGGAAAAGGAGTGAAGCAAGTTGCAAAAGTAACAAGTGGCGAGAAAGGAAGCCTCGTCACATCATGTTATATTGTCAACGCAGCAGGGAATGTTCTTCCTCCAGTCATCATCTTCCCAAGAGTGCATTTTAAGGAACATATGCTTCGTGGTGCCCCCCCCCCCCCCCCCACTGGAAGTCTTGGCCTCGCAACACAGTAAGGATGGATGAATGGTGAACTTTTTGTAGAAGTTTTGCACCATTTTGTGAAGCACTCATTTTCCTCGCTAGAAAATCCCGCTGTTTTGATACTGGACAATCACGAGAGCCACTTAAGGATAGAGGCTATCGAGTTAGCAAAGGAAAATGGGGTAACCATTTTAACAATTCCTCCTCACTGCAGTAATCGCCTTCAAGTCTTTCTATAATGCTTCGGTTGACTCGTGGATGTTGAGAAACCCTGGAAAAACAGTTTCGATATATGATGTGGCAAGTTTAATTTGTGAAGCACACGAAAAAGCAATGACGACCGCAAACATCACATCTGGATTCCGCCAAACAGGAATTTTTCCTTTTAACAGGAATGTGTTTTCAGAGAGTAGGTATATTGTCACGTCTCACTTTCAGAGGGGGGGTTCAATTCTTCAAAAATGTAGCTCTGAACATAAGAAACTCAAAACATTAACTAGCCATAGAGCATCTCACTGAGGATTGAATCTTAGTAGGTGTATTCTTATACAAGAATAGAAAATCAGGATACTGAGAAAAAAATAAGAGTAACCTAAAAACAATAGAACAATCACATTTATTTATAACAATTAAATAAAGCTGACAAATAATGAGGCACCTTCCATGTCCGCTACCAGCCTTATAGATATTCCGACAGAAAAACAATAAACCATATATAAGATTTTCTTAGTAGTACTAACACATTAACATAATCGTAATAATTTCCTCCAGGCCACCCAGTGATACCAAGCTTCATTAGCTCTTCCACAACTTCATTTTTAAAATTTATTAAGAACATCCACTACCTTGAAACGGATTTTAGAAATTATTTAGTTTAAGTTTATAACGTCATCATTTACATGAAAAGACAAGGATCGTGATGCAAACAAATTACCGAGTTATACTTGAAAATAAAAAGGGAACGGTAGTGCTCAACGTATTACACGTTAAAACCACTAAGTTTCTAAGAACAAATTATTTATAAGAGCAAATAATACACCAAACGAGAATTTTTAAAGTTAACTACGAAGAAACACTGAAGGCTAAGAGTCCGGCATCACTCAGGCGCCATTTCCGATAGCACTCACCTAACCATTACCAAGTCGCCGCGCGGCCGGGCAGCATGACAGCCTTCCACAGGATTACCGCCCCGCGAAAACATTTTACATCTCTTTTAAGCTATTTTCTTGGCCGCAAAACCCCTACGGGGAAAACATCCTGACGGGAAGTTTTCCTGTGTTTTACAAACACGTAAAGTTATTACAACAAGCCGGCCGCGCGGTCGGCCGCGCCAGGTTGCCCACGTAGTCAGAAAACCGGCCGCTAGATTGCGACACTCGCCTGCGCACGGCGACTGCGCACAATCTGCGCTCTCAGCTGGCCTCAAAAAAAAACGACAAACAAGTCTGCGCCGCGTTTCTCTGGAACTGCAGCAAACAACGTGTCAGCTGGCCTGGCTGAAACGCGGTCACGCCTGCGTTCCCAGACAAAGACGTGCAAGACTCGCACTCTTCCAGCCCCCCCGCAAACCCAAATCCAACAAAGGTGTTACCCCATCTTAGCGTGAGGGAAACCAAGTCCCGAACTAGCGAAAAGAATTTAAAATTGTATTTTCAACAAATAAACTAATTAAATAAATTAATGATAATTTTGAGCTACGCGACATCACCCCGGGCGGCAGGAGCTTGTGCCCCACAAGCTTACAACAATGCTTGGGGAATATTTAAGTTTGCTTCAAAAAAAAAACCCATTGTCCCTATCATTTCTATGTGATCCAGTTACAAATTTAAATTAGTGATTACAGTGGTTGTTGTTTAGGTATAAATACCAACTCTAAGTTCTACTAGCACTTATTGACAATTTCCTCTCGGAGGACAAATGTGTTTTACAAAATTTCACATGTTAGCACTGCTTGGGACAGCAAGCAGCCAGGAGGGATACGGCGAAGAGATGCACCAACTCAGGGCAGAGACAGGAACAGCCAGCGGAACTGTGAGCTGCAGAATCACACCCCACTCCAACTTCTGCCTCTCCCAGCCGGTTCATCCCGACGTCGTTCATCCCAACTGCTCGTCATCCACGGTACACGACACCATTCCTACACAAAATACATGAGCAGCATCAGGAGTCATACAATTACAAACAACTAAAAAAAAAAACTCTCAAACATCAAAATAATAGTGAACAAATCAAACAATTAAATTATCTTACTTAAGTTAATGACGTATTTTCATGTGTTTATCAAGAAGTATTCATGAGATCAACATAGATCAACACAACTAACCAAGGAGGGTCATACCAGGTATCAACACAAAAATAACTTTTAAAGATTCTTAAAACAAGTAACTATTCAAAAACTAAACTCGTAACTCATCTGCAATATTCAACATCTTGAAGAAAAGCCTACCCCCCACATTTCGTAGAGGAAGGATAAGGTAAGGTACCTAATAGGAAAATTTACAACAAAAACTTGACTGTGTCCACGTGTAGGTTGAAAGTTTATAACTACACTGGCCTTGTCTTGCTATACACTTTGTTTTGAACGTCAGGTCAGTAGTTTCAAACGATGGATAATTCTAGTCTTCTCGATAAATTTGTTGTTTGGGGGGCCACACCCTATCGCGATGCGTAATCACTGTCCTTGGACATGGCCACTCCCAAACCGCTGATACTCCTGGTAATCGTGCATCACCACACGATTCGACGATACGGGCACCAGCCCGCAGCAATGGGTAGAAGCAGGTCCTCTTCTCCCAACTGGCCCACGTGGTATCTGGCTGACCCTTAACGACGCGCCTTCTCCCAACTCGAGAAGGGACAAGAGTTCTGGATGGAGCTGCACCACAGCACTCCTTTCGAAATTGCCCTTAACAAGTCCGCCTCAAAAGTCATTCTCTTCGATTGACGAAAACTATCAATGTCACTTCTTGAATAATAAAAACACAAGGGGGGGGGGGGTTATGGTGGAAAATGGGAATACGGAAAGGATCCCACCCACTTTCTCAATGATTAGTCCTGACGTCATAATTCCCCTTATTGAACCTGGTATTCTCCCTCCATCGTTATTTGGTTCTATAAAAATTATTTATGGGCGCATGCCCCTTCACATAAACATTAATCAAATTCTAATTTTTCTAATCGTAGGTAAAGCTTTACATTGAACAAAATTCATTCACTACTGATCATCACAAATGGAAATGGTTACTTTCAATTCCTCCCCAGTTTCACTGGATATCTTAGCTACACAACCATTATCTCTGGCTAGTATGTCTTTTAATTCTACCTTTCCACTGGTAGAAGGAACAGCATTTTCTACTGTAGTCGAGATTTCTACAGACATACTGAGGGGTTTCCGATTTCTCAGATATTTTAATAACAGAACTAAAAACATTCCAACTATTACCAATATAGTAATTACAGTTACACTTATTTCTATGCCAAGGGTAGTAACATTGTCCAAGGCGGATACTCTTGGTAGCGTTCCAATACCTACTAGATATGGATTTTTAATAATAATAAATAATAATACACTACTTACAATGGAAAGCGCAATACTCTGTAAGTTTTTCATTACAAATCTTGGTACGTTTTCTGGTTCTCTTAAATGAATCGGGTCTAAAGGGGTTTCAAACTTTGTCAAAGAAAAATTTAAATGTGGTATTAGAGTTGGCCAATTTTCATCTAAACAATCCATTAAGGATGGAAAAACTGTATGTGTTGACGTAGGATGAGGGAAAATTTTCAATTTACGTAACTTCGTCCAAGCAGCTGGTATTACATGTACCAATTGAAATTTAGATTTTGTTAACGCATCACATGGATACAACTCGTTAATTTTAAGTTCTTGGTTTAAATACAAACGACAATCACACGGTACTTCTATATCTACAGCTCCGAGGATGTCTCCACTTCCTAAAAATAAAGATTCATTGTTATGTTTCATGCATTGCAAGTCTAATTTTCCTGACGGGTTTGTTAGGAAGTACCGCTCTGGTCCAGCCTGGGTGATCATCAGTTGGTTTCCGGAATGGCATCGAAACGCACATGTGGTACTAAGATTTTCAACGGTAATCCCCTGAAAAAGAGCCTTTGGACACAAAGCACTACCTAGGGTATCTCCGGAGAACCTGGGAACAAAACACAATTTATCTTCAAATGGTCTACAATCTAATAAATTTCTACCCTGAATAGTGATTAGATGGTCTCCATCCACTGCCAGAAAATTCGGAGCATGATCCAAATGACAAGTTGAGTTCTTCCACTGAAATGGGACTGCGACAAACTGAAACAATCTCCAATTGGAATTTAGTTTAACAATTGGTACTTTAATTTGAAGGTATAAATTTTCCTTGTGGACTTGACATTTACAAATGGGTAAATTAAAATATTTCTGAACTTCTGATACACTTATGGACAACGCATAACCATCCCTATTAAGAATTTCATTTAGCATATTTAATTTCTCTTTCAATTGAGCTGGTGTAACTACAATGGCAGGTATTTTATTTGACCGGCACTGGTCCAGAATCTCTAGTCTTGTAAATGTATGCGCTTGTTTGGCTAATTGAGAGGCCAACAGTACCTGAAACTGGAATGAATGTCCTATGTCTTGAACCATTCCTGAAAACTTAGTCACCATAGTCTCTCGGAGGTCTTTTAAGTAATCAGACAAATTTGTGAATTTTGATTGTACTCTTTTTAGAATTCCGGTCATTCCCTCGTTTATAACAAAAATAGTGTTGCTCATATTTGCCAGTGCCTCATGAGTGTTTAAAATTTGTGATTCCATCTTGTTTATGTGTTCTGACATTTGTTGTTCATTTAGGAAAAGATTATTCAATTGACTATTGACGGCAATGTCACAACACCAATGAAAAAACTCTCCAATGAAATTTAACCCTCGTCTTTCCCGAACTTGAGACTGAAAATCCAATACGTCATCCCCTGCTGCTTCGTTTACCTTATTAATTAGCATGTCAGTATAAATTAAGCTATGTTTTAATTCTTTGAAAATAACACACCATTCACTTGAACTATTGGAGGGACAAGAAGTGATTTCTTTGATACTATCCTGAATGTCATCTAATTGCATTGGCCAAGCAACCTTAAAATTTACTGGTACCGATGAAGTGTACAATGTTACCTGAGGTATCGGCTCGAAATGCGCTCCCGCAACCACCCCCACTGCTCCTTCAGGTAGCGGTCGATGTTGTCTGCTGCTTCCCAGCTGCAGGAGCACCAGGACGATGTGTAGCATCCTCATCGTCAGTACGGAAGATGATCACGCCTTAAGACTCTGTAAAAATTCTATACAAAACTAAATATTAGACAGGCTCGATTTTTGTTTACAAGTGTTACAAAACTTTCGAATTATTTTTTTTTTCTCTCTCTCTTTGTTTTATTTAGTTATCCACAACCACAATAAAAAAATCTCTATTACATAACTTATCATAACTTATACACTGTAAAAATTTTTCATTCTCTCTACGTTTGTAACTTCGTAAACATCTCTGCCTCGACTCGTCTTCTTTAACCTGTACAGGTTATTAGACAATTTGTCCACCACAACATAAGGACCGAACCATTTATGCAATAGTTTCTCTGACAAACCCTTTTTTCGAACAGGTGTGTACACCATAACCTCCTGTCCTATCTTATAGGTCACCGCTCGTCGTCTGCGGTCATACCTTTTTTTATCGATACCCTGTTGTCTCTTTAAATTCTCTCTGGACTGTCGCAGGATCTCCTTCCAACGAGTACGCAGTCGAAGGCTGTCCTCATCTTCTACAGGCTGACTTAATTGAACATCTGAGGGTAATACAGGTTCTCTACCATACATGAGCACAAATGGGCTAAATTTTAATGTTTCCTGCCTCGCCGTGTTGTATGCCAAAGTGACCAAGGGTACATATTCATCCCAATTACGTTGTGAGGATGCCACATACTGAGATAGCATCATTGCTATTGTTCCATTTAATCTTTCACATAATCCATTTGTGTTTGGCCTGTATCCTGAGGTTTTCAAACTTTGTACATCCATTAACCTAAGTAATTCATTAACGACTTTGGAAGTAAAAACTTTTCCTCTATCTGTCAATATGGAACATGGTACAGAATGGCGACAAATTATGTTTTCTAGTAAAAACTTAGCTACGTCATTGGCGTTACTAGTGGGGGTGGCTTTAGTCTCCGCCCATCGAGTACCGTAATCAATAGCAACAAGAATGTATTTGTTTCCTGACACTGTTTTTGGAAAAGGGCCTAAAATATCGACACCAATACGTTCGAAAGGTTCACAGATAGGTAATGGTTCTAATAACCCTGCTTTCTTTTGAGGAACTCCCTTTTTCCCCTGACATCCCCTACAACTCCTTACATAGGCCTGAATCTCTTTTAGCATATTGGTCCAATAATAACGACGTATAATTTTGTCTGCGGTGCGAACTACTCCTAAGTGACCGCCAAAAGTGGGATTGTCGTGACTTTCCCTCAGAATTTCAGCCTTTAAGCTTTCTGGGACTACTAATAGCTTGTCTCTACCACTTGGGTTAGAGTTATTTTTGTACAAAACACCATTCAGCAAAGAAAAATTTTTCGCTTGTCGGCTTAACTTATTATCGATTCCTGACGGTTGAGTCAACTCAGAAATTAAAGGTCTTAGACTCACATCAGAATATTGCAGCTTAGCTAAATCCACATCATGCATCACAAAAACAGGTAACTCAAGGGATTTTTCTTCGTCAAGGGCTGTCCCTGTGTTGACAGCATTTCTACTCAAACTGTCTACATGTACATGAGTTTTTCCACTACTATAACATACAGTGTACTCATACTCCATCAATTTCAATGCCCACCTGGTTAACCTTCCTGCGCTATGAGCATTAAATTTCAAACGATTCAAATAACATAGGCTATGATGATCGGTTACAATTTTGAATGGCTTCAGGTAAATGTAAGGCCGAAACTGGTCTAAAGCATAAATCAAGGCTAAACATTCAAGGTGAGTTATAGGATATCTAGTCTCAGCTGACGTGAGAGTTCGACTGGCATAGGCAATAGGTTGTAATTTTCCATCAATTCTTTGTAACAATGTGGCTCCTATCCCTAAGGTACTAGCATCTGTATGTATTTCAATGGGCTGGTTTTCCTGGAAGTGAGCTAACACGGGGGAAGAAATCAGCTTTTCTTTCAAAATTTGGAATGCTTGTTCTTGCTTGTCGGTCCAGATAAACTTTTCATTTTTCTTTAGCAATGTCGACAAGGGTTTCGCAATCTGAGAGAAATTTGCTATAAACTTACGATAGAAAGAAGCTAGGCCTAAAAAGCTTCTCACCCCTCGTTGGTCCTTAGGTGTAGGAAATTGTTTCACTGCTACTACTTTATCGGGGTGGGGTCTAATCCCTTCATGGTTAACCAAATGTCCCAACACATCGGTTTCAAAATAACCGAAGGTACATTTTGACGGTTTCAAGGTTAAATTAGCATTTTGCATCCTTTTAAAAACTTGTTCTAATCGGTCAAGATGTTGATTAAACGTACTGCCCACTACTAGAATGTCATCCAAATAGACTAAGCATGAACCCCACTTTAACCCTGCCAAAGTCTTATCCATGTATCTCTGAAAAATTGACGGAGCGGTTTTCAAACCAAAAGGAAGGGTTTCAAAACAAAAAGTACCATCGGTGGTAACAAATGCAGTTTTTTCCTGATCCTGTTCAGCTACTCTCAATTGGTGGTATCCTGAATTCATATCCAAGTGAGTAAAATACTTAGCACCAGTCAAGTGACTTAAGAAATCATCTATTCGAGGAAGGGGGTATTTATTATCCTTAAGAATAGTGTTAAAACGACGGTAGTCCACACACATCCTATAATCGTTGTCTTTTTTTCTAACAAGAACAACTGGTGAACACCAACTCGTGTCACAGGGTCTCACAATCCCATTTTTAATGTGTTCTTGTACTATGTTATGAATAATTTCCCGTTCCCCAGGAGAAACTCGATAAGGTACAGATGATATGGGTGTGCTGTCCCCTGTATCCAGAAAAACTACTTCCTCTTTTGTTCTCCCTATCTGGCTGGGGTCCCAACTGAAAACATTTTGATATTTATACAACAACTCTACCAGTCTGTTTTTTTGTTCCTCTGGTAACTCTGGATTAATGTTTAATTTAGACACATCAAAATCGACATTATTTTTATCTCTAGCTTGTAATACCTTAGTTACTTCTTTGTTCTCGATACTGGGTGTTTCCTCAAACTCATTTAAATATCCTAATTTCATTCCCTTATGAAGAGTAACTGACTGGTTAGTAGTATTAGTAACCCAAATGTGAGTATGCTGTTTTCTGTTTACAATACTCCTAGGTACAAGTACAGAATATCTGTTGTAAATATCCTCCTTAGGCTCTATCAGCACCTCATCAGGTAAATTATTTCCTTCAAAATTAATTTCGATAAGATGATGCATCCTTGGCTCTACTCTAACATGATTGTGAACTGTCACACAACCTAACCTGAAAATATTTTCTGGCTCGATTTGGCTTAACTCCTGTGTTCCATCCTGACCTACATTATGATTAACCCGATTTTGGTTTTGATCTACTTGAATTTTGTCTCTTTTTACTTTGGTTTGGCTTTTAACCTCCCTTATTTCGGTATTTGTGGTATTTACGAAGCAATCAGGACGTGTTATGGTCAATGACATTTTCTGGCCTCCCTTACAAGAAATTTCTGCTCCATATTTGGTTAAAAAATCACATCCTAAAATGATCCCTTTTATTGGGGCTTCCACCAGACCTACCGCATGTGAATAAACATACTGTCCTAATTTAAATCTTAATTTGGCCATCTTATTAAGTTTCTGAACTCTTCCTGAGACTCCTGTAAAACCTCTTGGTTCTGCGGATTTCCAACAACTTTTCGGTACTAATCTATCCTCAATTAGTGATACCGCAGCTCCTGTATCGATAAAAACGGGGATTTCTTTTCCGAACATTTTTGTCTTCTGACTTAAAATACCGTCATTTTGTAAAAGAGACATTTGGTTAACAAGGGACGAGTTGTCACCCCGACCGACTCTCGCCCTATTTAGTTTCCCTGTTGTGACGTTTTGCAATCTCGTATCAAGTGACCTGGTCGTTTGCATTTTAAACAAATCGGCCTACCATCTGAGGTCCACTGTGGTCTGTCAGTTATTTTTGGAAATGAATTACTTGGGGTCTGCCTGAAAAAATTGTTGTTCTGATTTCGATGGTATTGTGTTAGTGTACTGTTATTTTTGTAATTTCCTCCCTGAGTTCTAAACTGTGACTTTGGTTGTGCCTGTAATCTCATGGTATCCAGTTCCCCGCGTAATTGTTTTAATTGTTTATTAAACTCTATCAAACTGTCCTCAATTCTCGTGTTGATAGATGACAATTCTCTTTCTGGTGTTTGAATTTCTTTAAGATTTCTGATAGGTACTTGTTCCTGTTTCGAATTTACCCACTGTGTCCTCTCATGATTTTTAGCGTAATACAGACCTGCCTCAATATTCCTCAAATTACCTAGTAACTGTTCCACAGTATTGTTTGGGAAAAGCATAACTTTCTCTACAATGTCTGGCCTTAACCCACGCAATACATATCTAACCTTACTAGCTTCATTCATCTTAGCATCAAGTCGGTTACAAAGATTCAATATGTCGTACACAAATGACTCGAAAGGTTCATCTACTGCTTGTACTCGCGCCTGCAATCTTAACTCTAAGTCCTCTATGTGACCCACTCTCACAAACGCATCCCTTAATTTATTTGCTAATTCCTCAAATGTAGTTAAATTCTCCAATGTGCTCTCACAGCTGTCATACCATTTTAAAGCAGGCCCTCTCAAAAATGTAGGCAAGTATGACAAACATTTTTGCTCATTCCACCCATTTACCTTGGCTGCTCTGCGAAACTGTTTTAAAAATTCCTCAACCTCCTCACATCTCTTTCCAAAAAAATATCCCGGGTCCACAAAACACCTGCCTGTCTCCATGTTTAAATTCTGATCTTTCAATTCTGGTTTTATGTCGCTTAATTTATCTTTTAACACTTTCAATGATTCATCATCTGACGAAGAACTACTATCACTGTTCTCAGGGTTTTTTACTTTGTCATCCAATATTTCAATTGTGTATTTACTAGCCATCCCTAATAGACTCCACCTTAAATTATTTTCATTAGTCCTTAACTTAAGCATACATTTCACATTTCACCTTAAATTAATTATTGTTAGACAAATACAGCCATCCCTGGTCTCCCACTGGTTTCCTGAAATAACCTAAAATAAATTTTATTATCATTACACAATTAATCCTATAAACACATCAATCTTAATACACCAGCTGCACTGCATGCTCTTCTTCTTCACTAAAATAAATCAAAATGTTAGACCACACCTAACACTCTTATCTTAATTTATTTTTCAGTATCCCAACATTCTTTATACCTACTAACCGGCGATCTCCACCATTTGTCACGTCTCACTTTCAGAGGGGGGGTTCAATTCTTCAAAAATGTAGCTCTGAACATAAGAAACTCAAAACATTAACTAGCCATAGAGCATCTCACTGAGGATTGAATCTTAGTAGGTGTATTCTTATACAAGAATAGAAAATCAGGATACTGAGAAAAAAATAAGAGTAACCTAAAAACAATAGAACAATCACATTTATTTATAACAATTAAATAAAGCTGACAAATAATGAGGCACCTTCCATGTCCGCTACCAGCCTTATAGATATTCCGACAGAAAAACAATAAACCATATATAAGATTTTCTTAGTAGTACTAACACATTAACATAATCGTAATAATTTCCTCCAGGCCACCCAGTGATACCAAGCTTCATTAGCTCTTCCACAACTTCATTTTTAAAATTTATTAAGAACATCCACTACCTTGAAACGGATTTTAGAAATTATTTAGTTTAAGTTTATAACGTCATCATTTACATGAAAAGACAAGGATCGTGATGCAAACAAATTACCGAGTTATACTTGAAAATAAAAAGGGAACGGTAGTGCTCAACGTATTACACGTTAAAACCACTAAGTTTCTAAGAACAAATTATTTATAAGAGCAAATAATACACCAAACGAGAATTTTTAAAGTTAACTACGAAGAAACACTGAAGGCTAAGAGTCCGGCATCACTCAGGCGCCATTTCCGATAGCACTCACCTAACCATTACCAAGTCGCCGCGCGGCCGGGCAGCATGACAGCCTTCCACAGGATTACCGCCCCGCGAAAACATTTTACATCTCTTTTAAGCTATTTTCTTGGCCGCAAAACCCCTACGGGGAAAACATCCTGACGGGAAGTTTTCCTGTGTTTTACAAACACGTAAAGTTATTACAACAAGCCGGCCGCGCGGTCGGCCGCGCCAGGTAGCCCACGTAGTCAGAAAACCTGCCGCTAGATTGCGACACTCGCCTGCGCACGGCGACTGCGCACAATCTGCGCTCTCAGCTGGCCTCAAAAAAAAACGACAAACAAGTCTGCGCCGCGTTTCTCTGGAACTGCAGCAAACAACGTGTCAGCTGGCCTGGCTGAAACGCGGTCACGCCTGCGTTCCCAGACAAAGACGTGCAAGACTCGCACTCTTCCAGCCCCCCCGCAAACCCAAATCCAACAAAGGTGTTACCCCATCTTAGCGTGAGGGAAACCAAGTCCCGAACTAGCGAAAAGAATTTAAAATTGTATTTTCAACAAATAAACTAATTAAATAAATTAATGATAATTTTGAGCTACGCGACAATATATAGTATGTATGAGGGCACCGGAGGACGGAGGGGGATTAAGGGATTATGTCACTTCCTTCGACCATGCACACATGAAAAAGTGTCCCGATACGTTCATCAGCCATGTACGCACGAAAAAATGTCCCGTTACAGTAGATGGAAAATACCGATTCAAGGACAGGCGCAGGATCCAGGAGCCGACCTTGACCTTTGACCTTGAACTTTGACCTTGAACTTTGGCCTTTAAGTTTAACCTTGACCTTGAACATTGACCTTGACCTTGACCTTTGACCTTGAACCTTGACCTTGAAATTTGACCTTGACCTTGAAATTTGACCCTGACATTGAAATTCGACCCTGACCTTTAGCCTTGCGACCCTCGATGTTGCCAACCTGATGACGTCATCTAATCCGTATGCTAATCCATATGCTAACCTAACCTAACCCAACCTAACCTAACCTAATCCATATGCTAATCTATGCTAACCTAACCTAACCTAACCTAACCTAATCCATATGCTAATCTATGCTAACCTAACCTTACCTAACCTAACCTAATCCATATGCTAATATATGCTAACCTAACCTAACCTAACCTAACCTAATCCATATGCTAATCTATGCTAACCTAACCTAACCTAACCTAACCTAATCCATATGCTAATCTATGCTAACCTAACCTAACCTAACCTAACCTAACCTAATCCATATGCTAATCTATGCTAACCTAACCTAACCTAACCTAACCGTCAAGTCCGCCATCTTGAAAATCAATAATTTTTATGTTAGAAAAACGGGAAAAAAATTAAAAATCATAAAAAAATAACTAATCGAATTAAATAATAAAAATTAAATAAATTATTATTTAAAACCACTGTTGAACATATCGTTATGGTCGCCATCTTGGATTATATTTAATTGTTGCATGTTTCGTTATGCCCACCATCTCTGTTGAGTACGATGTTATCGTTACACTTTACATTATGACCGCCATATTGGATCCTATTAATGTTGCATGTTTAGTTATGGCAGCCATCTTGGAATCGTGTAATTATTTAGCTAGAAATTCGGGAAACAATCCATAATTAATTAAATAAATCACCCATTAATTTACATATTGATTCGATCAGTTCCTGTCCTTGGTTCGATACTCGATCGATGCAATAATGTTTAATTTTATGTAAAGAAATAATTTCAATAAACCATGTTCAAAATTCTTAAAGAGGCTTAAAATCCTCTACTACCATCATCTTATAAGCCATCATGTACGCCATCTTGGAAATTCGTAATTTCAATGCTAGAAATTCGTAATTTCAATGCTAGAAATTCAGGAAAAAGTTCAAAACTCATTAAATAAATTTTGCAACCAATAAAATGATTAATTAGATCGACTTAGGTCCTTGGTACGATTCTGGATGCTGAAGAAAAAATAAATATAACAACAATTTAACATAATAGTGACAGGTTCGTAAATAAAACATCGCAAATTCTTTCACAAAATAAATTTTATTACAAAATCTATATTTTACTACAGGATCACTTACGAAAGCCCTGCATAGGCGTGAAATGACTAATTCTTAGCTCCAATCGGTTTATACTAGACAGAGACCAACCAGAACCTTTACAGACATAGTCCTCCTCTTCTTGACAGAGTTTCTGGATACCGTTTTTAACAGTTTGCTTCACATCGTCAGAACTGTAAATTACTGCAGCCGATGTCTTGAATGCACACTTCCTCACTTCGTCTTCGAATGGATACGGCTTTCCATATATACAGTCCAACCACAAGTTATATTTTGATGGACCGTTTGTTGCTACATCATCAGTAAGCTGATTGATTATGTCCTCTCTGATATCATCAAGAAAATTACAAATGTCTTTTGACTCACCTAACGTATTTAGATAATAGTAATCTTTCAATTTTCTACGAAATGCAGACTGCGCCAAGTAGAACCCATTATCATTCACTTGTAATGCACCGAACACAGTATTAGGTTTATTTTCATGTCCAGACGTTATAGCAATCGGTTGCTGCACATTGGTTTTCTTGCTTGTACGCTTACGAGTCTCCAATCTAAAGCGAGGAGTCGAAATTTCTACAGGTAGTTCTTCAGTAGACACACGGACTTTACCGTTGCATTTTTTCACATGCCGTCGCAAACTATCAATACGTGTAAACCATTCATGACACTCATCACAGCGGAACTTCATGCGAGATGGATTCTTCTTGCATTTACTCCTCTCATGTCTTCGTGCTACATGAGAAAAAGTGAACGACATATCGCAGTAGCTGCAAGGATACCTTGCTGATGAAGACGAGCCTTTCAGACCCGATCCAGATACTGACGTTGCCGCAGTTGCGACATCTCCAGGCATACTCTTATGAACATCGATGCATCACTGTTGCACCGAAACCTTTACTTTCTGCCGAACAGCAGGACCTTTGCATGTCTTCATGTGCGTTTTCATATTATCTTTTCTGGCAAACTGCTTATGACATTTCTCACAAACAATCATTTTACGATATAGGTTCTTGGCACATTCTCTCTTCTCATGCCGTCGAGCATTGCTGCTGTTTGAGAAAATCTTGTCACAGTAACAGCACCGATGTTCGTTAGTTGTTGTCGATTCGGCATCCATTGAAGTCTCCATTGAGGCTGAAACGAAGTTCGTCGAGTTTTCCTGCACAGCCAACACTACCGGCATTAAAGTCTCTTCTGCTGGTGGTATCGAGCCTGATGAAGTCTTCTCCAGTATTGTCGCCGTGGTTGTCAACGGAATCTGCTCCTTCTCCGTCGTAGCTGTCGTCAAGGTTCCCGTAGACGATGGTACAACCTCCATCGAGTTCGTCGTTAAAGTCGGTAAAGATGCCATCGAGTTCGCAAGAACAGGTAATTACATGATGAATGCACCAGAAGAAACAAACTAGGTGATCCTTACACCGATAACGTCAGTAACAAACTGAGCGACCTGCTGTATAGGACTCGCTTATATACATGCACCGTATGGAATAATACGCTAGTCAAATCAAGAACCAATTACTATAATACTCGAGTCAAAACTACATTAAAAATAGAAGCCCACTCAACGAAAAAGGCAGCACATTTGGAAGCAAATTCGACATATGAAATGGACACGCAATGCACGCACTTGCAGATTTCATCACAAAGTTAACATTTAAATTTCATTCAAGCGAAGTAGCAAGCCAATGTCACATCATCATATTAACATCCTATTGGTCATACTATCCTCAAAATTTCACAGTATTATAAATCACACCAGTTATAGACGGACTTATGGTTTCTAACACACAACATTTCAGTCATTTTTCTTTAATAAATTTATATTTTAAAATGCAAAATATACATGGTAAACGAAGAACCATGTACGTAAATATTTTATATACTTTATGTACACTGTAGACGTCAAGAGCTTGAAAGTACATATGTAAGAAAGATATTTAATAAAACTCATATTAAATTGTATATTTATTCCCATTATTACACATCAGATCAAAAAAAGTAGGTTTTATTATATAAACCTCGAATTTCTTAGTTCATGTTTCTTTGAGGACGTATAAATTTTCAGCATTTCGCGAACCAAGTAGAAGTTTTAGTCTATTCTTCAATCATTTGGATTGTCTCTCGATGAACAATTGGTCTCATGTGCTACGGCTTCCATCTTCTTTACATATTTGTTATTATTAGTCTTAAAATCCACGCATCCGTGTCACTATCACAGACGCAAATTTATCATCATCATCATCATCGTAGCTGTCATCAATATTATCATGAGCTGCATCAATATCACTCATTTTATGATATCGTTTCCGCATTTCAGTTGTCAGAGATTTACCACAATCTATGATCTTGTGAGCTTCACATTATTCTCTATTGTTTTGTAGACATGGTTAGTTCCATTCTCGTTTTCTTTAAAAGCCTGTGTGTCCAGTTTTATTATTTAATCCTTCAACCCATCATCTCAAACACAATTAAATCATCGTAGTATACAGAAAAAAAAATCAACAAAGTTCCTTTCATTTAATCTTAGGAACCACATCATCCTTTCCACCTATAGTATAGTTTCTTGAGCCCAAGAGTCTTTCATTATATACCATGCAGTGTTCTTCAAGAGATGTGGTATACTTCTAGTTCTACATACAAATCCATCCTATCATTGATTTGTTGACACATTAGAAAAAAAAACCTTAATTTTTATGTGTTTTATTAAATTATCAATTCGGCTAAAAATAATTACCACACATAGTGTGTTATTACATTTCCTTCTTCATCTGCAATGCTAAGTTCCTTGATAATAAATCCATACTGACTAGAGAAGCCTTGGAGGTTTACACATTTCGTCATGGTGGTCGAGACGAGACTAAGCTGGTAATGTACTGTCAGGTCTTAGATAATAGGCGACACAATCTACCTTGTTGCAGGATGTCTCGATGATGTCCGGAGCCTCCTCGTCACAATCACTAGTGCAGTGATGACCGAAGTTGCAGACCTCTTTGGAAGTAACCATCCTCGGTGACGTAGTGCACACGGCGGAATCCGGGCGTTACTTCCGCGTACTTTGCAGTTGGAACGAACAGCAATTGCTTGAATTTGTAGCAGCAGCTCTATACCCACACGACTATGTGTTGACTGCTGTGTCTAGGGTGTTGACCTCAATTTATTCCGCTAGGAGCTAGGACCACCCTCCAGTCCAGTCACATGTACCGTTGCTTCCGTTGTTGTCCCCCGCCTTGCTGGCGACCTCCAACATCCCAACACGGTGATCAACCATCCAAGCCCTAAGCATGCTAGCATTGTGTCTTGAGATCGGACCTGGACATCCAAGTTACAAAGAGTATAATATACTCTGAAATACATAATAAAGAGAAAATTGATATAAATAACATTATACTTTGCTTAATAGTTCCAGAAGTAACGAAGGCACTGCTTGACCAGTGACAGGTGTAACTAAATATTAAATATATTTAATATTTTATTTTCCATTACCTTTCGTGGTATTTATTAATCATTCACTCTACGAAAAACATCTCAAGACAATAAACCTGACCAACGAATTAAATACAGTACCGCTATGCCTTACATGAAAGTATAATTTTTCGATAATCTGAATAACCTATAAATCGTTCATGTACAAAGCCACACATATAGGCCAATTGTCTATGGACCATGAGACCGAGTCATGACAATATCAGACCGCAGGACCTTCTTCGTCTTTAGATAATAACAGTCATTTAGACCATCATGAAATTTTTATACATACTAAAGGACCAAGTGACCTTGAAATATATTTTAGTAACACCAAGAGGTTTTGAACTAGTAAATATTCAGTCACTACATATTTTACTACGCGAAATCAACAAAAAGGAAGCACCATCAATGAAAAGGCAGCACATTTGGAAACACCATCAACAAAATGGAAGCACATTTTGGAAGCACCATCAACGTAAAGGCAGCACATTTTGGAAGCACCATCAACGTAAAGGCAGCACATTTTGGAAGCACCATCAACAAAAAGGAAGCACATTTGGAAACACCATGAACAAAAAGGAAGCACATTTTGAAAGCACCATCAACGTAAAGGCAGCACATTTTGGAAGCACAATCAATAAAGGCAGCACATTTGGAAGCACCATCAACAAAAAGGAAGCACATTTTGGAAGCACCATCAAACAGGCAGCACATTTGGAAACACAAGTTACGAGAACTAAGTCTTAGTTAGAAATCAGAATGCAAGAAATAAAAACATTAAATTTTTACTTTTAATATTTAATTTATTTCTTATCATTATACAAATAGAAGTAAAATAAGTCATTGTTGTATGTAGCCAGCTTTCCTCAGTTCTTCGAGTATGAAGGATATTTCTTTTATGCACGAATAGTTTCCTGCACAAAGCGAGCCATGTAGAAGTCTTAGCCGGTCAACCAATAAGTTTGGATCTTTCCACGATGTGTAATCAATCTCTTCTACCACCATCTCACTTGCTTGTTTATTATAAATACTTTTAATATCACAATCGTCCCAGTGATCATAATAAGCGTTAGGTACCAGATTTATTTATTATAACACGCCGTTTCCATCGTTTTGGTCTCAGGAAACCGTAACATTCTTCGATCTTGTCAGCTTTTGGTGCTTCATCACAGTCTATGCTTTTGTCAACAGCCTCAGAGTCACTGTAACAATCACTGTAGAAGACATCCTCTTCACCCAGATTACCATATGAATTCGATATCGATGATGTCGAAGTGCCATTATCTTCTTCATGCTTCATTTTTAGGAGTCCATCATTTTTACAAAGTAAGAAAGATCTACTTGAATTCGGCTGGAATGTATTCTCACTTTTCACGTTAAGGATTCTTCCATTGTCTTCATTCTTCCATAAATCATCATCATCGTCCT